>NC_142938.1:65236084-65248584 GCF_046866305.1 Octopus bimaculoides | reverse complement strand
TAAAAAAAATCTTGTGGATTTAGCGGTCAATCATGGCGATGTATGCATACATGCATACATACATACATACATACATACATACATGCATACATACATACATACATACATGCATACATACATACATACATACATACATGCATACATACATACATGCATACATACATGCATACATATATATGATTTGTTTACGTCTCACTAAACTATCGGTTCGGCAAAAGAGAACGATAGAATAAATACCAGACTTGAAAAATATAAAAATACTGCGGTCGATATGTACAGCTAAAAGAAAAAAAAAAAGACCCCTTCAAAGTGGAGCCCCAGCATGGCCGGCGTCCAATGACTGAAATAAGAGAAGGATAAATGGTAAATGTAAACAAAACACTAACAATATATCAAAAATGAATAACAATCACCACTATATACATAAGCGAATATATAAACATAGTATAGATTAAATGTCTCATGTAATGACCTATGTGAAGTGTCACTTGAGTGTTGGATAGCGGTGAGATCTTTCATTATAGTTCACTCAAGTGTCACTTGAGTGGGCTATGGCGGCAGATACCACTGGTATTAATCTAATTTACAAGAACTCTGTGACTTGGATTCTTGGAATTGTCGCTGGATATCATAATGAGTTTGTTTGTTTGAGGAGAGAGGAGAGAGAAGGGGAGAGAGGAGAAGAGAAAGCGAGATAGAAAGATAGAAAAAATAGATACAGAGATAAATAAATAAATAGAGAGAGAGAGAGAGAGAGAGAGAGAGAGAGAGAGAGAGAGAGAGAGAGAGAGAGAGAGAGAGAGGTGGGGAGAGAGTGAAAGAGAGCGAAAGAGAGCCTTTACATGGTTCTTCGATTCGATCTGTTAGAAATAGCAGTCATATCTTTCCCAATCACTTCTGAAATAAAGAAAAAAAAAAAAAAAGGGAAAAGTAAAAAGAAGGCATATAGGTCTGAGAGTGGCTGTGTGGTTAAGCTGCTCGCTTTGCAACGACGTGGTTTCGGTTTCACTTCCAGTGCGTGTCATCTTGAGAAAGTGTCTCGACTCTTACAGCTGAAGGCCAAACTATTCCTTAGAAGTAAATTTGGTTGACGGAAACTCTGTGGAAGCCCGTCGAATACACACACACACACACACATATATATATATGCACATATATGTATATATGCAAATATATATATATATATATATATATATATATATGTATACACACACACACACACACATATATATATATATATATATATATATATATATATATATGCCCCCCCCATATATGTATGCCCACACTAACACATACATACATACATACGCTTTGTTTTCTGTCCGCCACTACATTCCTCAATGGTACAGTTTAATTTGTGTATACAAATTTAATTTGTGATCCATGGGAAGAGCCATTTTAACGATGCGTCCTGCCCTACTCTTCGAAACGCCTGTGTTAGAATGGGGGTAGCTGATGAAGGAAAATGTTCTCTATGTGGCCTATGTATGTTCTGTACTCTGGTTATTATTATATTTTTGTCTACGTTTTGTTTGCAATGTCCTGTACCCAGATATGCACCTATATATACAGGTAGACGTAGGTATGCACATACCTGTACGTATATATGCATATACTCATTTATTATTTGTTTTATATATATATATATATATATATATATATATATATATATATATATATATATATATATATATATACGTATGTATGTATTATGCATGTCTGTGTGTGTCTATGTGTTTGTGCTGTGGGTGCAGGAGGGGAAAGATCAGTAGCAAAGGGGTGGTCTACCCGGGGTGACGCTTGTATGGGGGCGGCACTTTTGGTTCTACTGTATAACCCAACATAAGCTGTATTGATCTTCATGAGGGGTGGCGTGGGACTGACTCAAGGATGGATGCGGCCACGCTCTAGCTACGTCTCTGTGATAATAACTGCAGTATTACTTTGATGGTGCCTGGGGAAGGGGTTAGACGTAAAAAGCACCTGTACCTGTAGGGTACGTAGTCACCCCTGCACAATAGATTAGCTCTTTACATGAGCAAAAAGTGCGCTCGATTGATCAACTGAATAATCATCCTAAAATCGATGAAGAACCATCATGTGTAGGGGTGGACTGCAGCTAAATAGGGTAAAGAGTAAAAACTCCCTTCGGTCATGAATAACCATGGGATTGCACCTAAAAGGTTTTCCTCCTAGGCACGAGTCCGGCCAGATTGTTTTTGGAAGACCAGTAGTTGCCCATTCATACCAGCCTCGCCTCTCCATACCACTGATGTTATCCAAGGGAAAGATAAAGGGGCCGATACAGCTTGGTACCAGTGACGTCGTAACTCATTTCTACAGCTGAGTGAACCGAAGCAACGTATCTTGCTCAAGAACACAACAAACAGCTCGGTTCGGGAATCGAACTCACTACCTCATGATTGAGATTCCGACGCTCTTGTTACAACAACAATAACTTTAACAACAACAGTAATAATCCTTTCTACTGAAAGCGCAAGGCCTGAAATTTGGTGGGGTGGGGATGAATCGATTGCATCGACCCCAGTGTTTCACTGGTACTCAATTTATCGATCCCGAAAGGATGAAAGGCCAAGTCGATCTCGGCGGAATTTGAACTCAGAACGTAGCGACGGGCGAAATACCGCTAAGCATTTTGCCCGGCGTGCTAACGCTTCTGCCAGCTCGCCGCCTTAACAACAACAACAACAATAGTAAAAACAATAATATAATAATAACAACAATGCAACGTGTGTTATCTTTAATAACAAATATTTGGTTTCCACGAAATTAAGTACATACACAGATTAATAGTGAGACAGACAGACGGTCAAACCGAGATAAGGAATGTGTTATCAAGTTCAAGAATCGAGGTATGTTTTTTATTTTTTTTAACGGTCTGAAGTTTAAATCTTGCCTTACAGAAAGAGAGATGGACCGAGAAAGCGCGCGCTAGTGTGTGTGTGTGTGTGTGTGTGTGTGTGTGTGAGAGAGAGAGAGAGAGAGAGAGAGAGAGAGAGAGAGAGAGAGAGAGAGAGAGAAAGAAAGACTCGATCGACTATAATACTGGGGACAGGTACCTTAGTTATCGGTCCAGGAAAGAATGAAAAGCAATGCTTACTTCGTTGGAAATCGAACTCAAAAGCGTGAATAGCCGAGGCGAATGCTGAAAAGTAGAGTGAATGAGAGAGAGAGAGAGAGAGAGAGAGAGAGAGAGAGACTCTGTAGAAGTCGATCTCTTCGAGATTTGAACTCAGAACGCAAAGAATCAAGACAAATACGACCAAGGAGCATATAAGTTACCAGCTAGACATTGCTTTGCATAATAGGCAACAAGGCCAGCAGTTTTAGGGGATTGGCTAAGTCGATTAAGTCGACCCCAGCGCTCAACTGGTGTTTATTTATAGACTCCGAAAATAAGGAAAACAAAGCCGACCTCGTCGGAATTTGAACTCAGAACGTAAAGACGGACGAAATGCCGCTATGCATTTTACCCTGTGTGCTAAAGATAGGGCCATCTCGCTACCTTGCCTTTCTAAAACATTGATTTCAAATTTGGAACAAGGCCGGCAATTTCTGGGATAGGTTAAGTCGATTACATTGACCCCGGTAGTCGACTGGTACTTATTTTATCGACCCCGAGAGGATGAAAGGCCAAGGTGACTTCGGCGGAATTCGATCTCAGAACGTAAAAACAGACGAAATACCGCTATACAATTAACCCGGCGTGCTAACGATACGACCTACTCGCCACTTTGCGTTTCTAAAATATTGAAATTTCCACGAATTTCAGGAGTATTTTAATACTTGGTAAAATAAATAATATTCGTAATAGAATTCATTCATTATAATTAACACTCAAAACCAACTTAAATATATTTTAATATATTTCCGGTTCTTGTGAAGTTGTTTATCGTTAAACATGATATTTTTAAAAACTTTTATTGAAGCGTTTTTGAAAATAAAATAAAGGCATGTTGTATAGTCTGAGTGTCTGTCTACAAAATAATATGAGTGAGTATTTGGAGAGTATTGTCTATTTAAAATATCTATTTTTCATTATAAAACTATCCACTCGGGGCGAGGAGAAAACAGAGATCTGTGTTAGAAATCTATATTTGACGAGAAACTTATAGTACGGCCATTGTTGTATAAGTGCGATTTCAACTCGACCCTTCCTTTATTGTCGTTGCCGCTGCTGCTGCTGCTGGTGGTGCCGCTGCTGTTGTTGTTGTTACTGTTTTACTTCAGCTCAACTTTGTATGGACCTATATATATATATATAGGAGGGGGAGAGGGGGAGAGAGAGGAAGAAAGAGAGAAAGAAGAAGAAGAAGAAGAGAGAGAGAGAGAGAGAGAGAGAGAGAGAGAGAGAGAGAGAGAGAGAGAGTGATGTATATATATATATAAATATATACCTTTAATATCATATCGCCTGAAGAAATGAACGCATGAAAAAAGACCCACCTGATGTCCATAGATATTACAGATGGTATTGTAATCACTATGGTTACACAAAGCATGTAATTTGTGGAAACGCGTGTAGCGATACTTTAAAGTATTTATAAATTCCATCCATGGATTATAATTATTATTACCTTACCATATACATATATATATATATATATATATATATATCATAATAGAATAGTGAAGTTTTCGTTCGCTTAACCATGAAACGATTCGTACCCAATTAACTAAAGGCTTGTTTTGTTTGTGCTTTTCCCTCCGGTTTTTTGTCCTATGTGTGCCATAAATATCGCCATCCATTTTAGAGAAAAATTTGTAGTTTAGAATCGGTAGTTCTTTGACTGCTGTTTCTGAATTTTCAGTATGTTGGTGAAGCAACTCAATTGCTAATCCCTTATATTTATGATGATAAATGGTCTTACCGATAAAGGTTTATTTCATACTGAACTACTTGGCAAAATTGTTAATTGTTAATTCTATTATTAATTGACGATTCCCTGCCCTCATTTCTTGTATATTTTATATTTGATATCTCTAAGTTAGATTGTTAAACCGTAATCCTTCCACACGGAACTTTTTTTCATACGGGACTATTTGTGGCGCACATGGAGTGGATTTCTTTGGGGTGGGATGCCTGAACTCGCTAGCCGATGAATTCGTAAGTGCCTTTCTTATCGTTGATTTTTGGTGTCGCTTGGCCGGGGATTACCGTGAATTTTTTTAGAGACACTTTCAAATTTATCAGAATATTTGGGCTGAAGATTGGAATAGTGAAGTTTTCGTTCGCTTAACCATGAAACGATTCGTACCCAATTAACTAAAGGCTTGTTTTGTTTGTGCTTTTCCCTCCGGTTTTTTGTTCTATGTGTGCCATAAATAACGCCATCCATTTTAGAGAAAAATTTGTAGTTTAGAATCGGTAGTTCTTTGACTGCTGTTTCTGAATTTTCAGTATGTTGGTGAAGCAACTCAATTGCTAATCCCTTATATTTATGATGATAAATGGTCTTACCGATAAAGGTTTATTTCATACTGAACTACTTGGCAAAATTGTTAATTGTTAATTCTATTATTAATTGACGATTCCCTGCCCTCATTTCTTGTATATATATATATATATATATATATATATATGGGACAATGTACGAAAAAAAAAACAACAGACGAGGACAGGTGGTGTAAACAACAAAAGGATGTATTAGTTTGACGCTCGGGAATACAGAAAGTCTTTAACGTTTCGAGCTACGCTCTTCAACAGAAAGAATACGGAGAAAACAAGGAGAAAAGCACGGAGAAAAAAAAAAATTGAATGGTGTTTGGTCAACGATCTATCATGGCTTCTGTCATGGCTTCTTATATATATATATATATATATATAATTAAATACGTGTGTGTTTGCGTGTCTGTAAGTCTGTGTGCTCCTTCACGTTTGCGTTCACCCTTCCACCACTTAACAACCGGTTACGATTTGTTTACGTTGCTGTTTGGCAAAAACAACCGATAAAATAAGTTAGGGATCTGTTAGGATCGATCTGTTCGTCTAAAAACCTTTCAGGAGCAGTGCTCCCATCATGGCCGCGTTCCAATGACTAAAACAAGCAAATGATAAAAAGATAAAATTACGATATAAAACGAAGTTTAACAACACTTCATGACTTCGCCCATTTTGGTTGAATTATCCTCCTCTGTCTTTCTTTCTTTCTTCTTCACACCGCCCTTTCGTTTCTTTAAAACCTTTTTGCAAACTCATCAATACTGGAGATGACAAATCACTTTGACAATATTTGAAATTGGTAGGCTGAGTTTGCATAAATTCATCAACTACAGCTCGTGCGTGTGCTCGTGTGTGTGTGTGTGTGTGTGGTGGTGGCGTTGGTGGCGGGGACTGAGAGAGAGAGGTGGAGAGAGTGAGAGAGAGAAAGAGAGAGGGGGAGAGAGAGTGGGGAGATGGACAGAGAGGGATAGAAAGAGAGAGTGAGAGTGAATGGGAGAGAGAAATAGACAGAGAGAGAGAATGTGTGGGCAGGAGAGAGAGAGCCAGATAGCATGAGCGGGAGAGAGAGAGAGAGAGAGAGAGAGCCAGAGAGCATGAGTTGGGGAAAAAGAGAATGGGGAGAGGGACTGAAAGAAAGAGAGAGAGAGGGGGTAAACGGACGAGAGGGATAGACGGAGAGAGGGATAGACGGAGAGAGGGAGAGAGCATGAACTGGAGAGAGAGAAAGAGAGAGAGAGAGGGAGAGAGCATGAACTGGAGAGAGAGAAAGAGAGAGAGAGAGAGAAATAGATAGAGAGAGAGACAGACAGACAGAGGAAGTTACCGGGATAGAGAGAGAGACAGGGAAAAGGAAAGAAAGACACAGAGATAGATAGATAGAAAGAAAGAAAGAGGGAAAGATATATGAGATCAAAATCATATAATAGCTATCTCACACACGAATGGAAAAGCAGCGACGAAAGAGGAACTGGTTAATGTCGGGTGCACAACATACCTGCCACCCTCTGTCGAGTGCCTTCCTTACGGAAATAGAAGAGGTGGTTAATACAACTCACTAAAGGGATGCATCATAAAAACATAAAGTAACTACATTACTACGGAAAGATGAAAAGGAAGGTTGACCACGGTAGAAATTGAACTCAGATCTTAATGAATCGTACTGAAATACGTGAAGACATCTTTGTTCGGCATACGAATTTTTAACTTTCTGGAGAACGTGGAACTGAATCTCGAAGCACATTTAAAGCTATAGTTAATAGCCTATCGAGTTGAAAAATCCTTTCAAATAGGAGAGACAAATTGTGGGAAGTAGCTTGCTTCCCAACCATATGGTTCCGGGTTCAGTCCCAGTGCATGGCACCTTGGGTAAGGGTTTCTACCATAGCCTCAGACCGACCAAAGCCCTGTGAATGGATTTGGTAGACGGAAACTGAAAGAAGCCTTTCGTGTATATAAATATATATATATACATACATATATATATATATATATATATATATATATATATATATATATATATATATATATATACATATGTATATGTATGTGTGTGTGTGTGTGTGTGTGTATACTTTTGTGTCTGTGTTTGTCCCACTACCATCACTTGACAACCAATGTTGGTGTGTTTTATCTCCGCAAGGTAGCGGTTCAGCAAAAGAGTGCGATAGAATAAGTATTTGGCTTACAAAGAATAAGTCCTGGGGTCGATTTGTTCGACTAAAGGCAGTGCTCCAGCAAGGCCACAGTCAAAAGGCTGAAACAAATAAAAGGATAAAACGGTGCTCGTAAGACAGGAGCCCACATCGCCTGCAGACATGACAGGCGTTCTATCATCAGACCAAAGCACACCTCTGAATTTTTTTCTCTTCGTTTTCGAAACTTTATTCTAACCAGCGAGAATTGTATGTTGTTACACCATAAAAATGGCATCAGCAGTATTTCAATTGTTTCTTAAGTTACTTAAACCATAAATATAAAATGCTAATTATATTGCGGACTATATTAAGCAGGTATATATGTGTGCATAATAATTCTTTCTACTGGAAGGACACGGCCTCAAAATTGGGAGAAGGGAATAATAAATCGATTACATCGATCCCAGTTGCGTGACTAGTACTTATTTAATCGACCCCGGCGGAATTTGAACTCAGAACGTAGCGACAGACGAAATACCGCTTTTCGCCCGGCGTGTTAACGATTCTTTTCTACTCTAGGCACAATGCCCGAAATGTTTGGGAAGGGAACCAGTCGATTAGATTGACCCCAGTACGCAACTGGTACTTAATTTATCGACCCTGAAAGGATGAAAGGCAAAGTCAACCCCGGCGGAATTTGAACTCTGAACGTAACGGCAGACGAAATACCGCTAAGCATTTCGCCCGGCGTGCTAACGATTCTACCAGCTCGCCGCCTGATGGGTATGCATAATAATGACACTGTCAGTATGTAGTCGGTAGACATCTTAAGGGTATCACCAAAGGTTCAATCGTTCTAAATCACGCCATTCTGCAGTGATGGTCAGCCATTTCGGCCGACCAAGTTGAAGTTTTAATTCCTTTAGTACTCCTGCTATTGAAATGTGATTTAGATGTACACATGGTTTCAAATTTAAAGGTAAATGCGTTTTGCTTAAACGCTTTTTACTTGTTTCAGCTATTGGACTGTGGCCAGACTGGGGCACTTCCTTGAAGTGTTTAGTCGAAGAAATCGATCCCAGACCTTGTTTTTCTTTTAAAGTCTGGTACTTATACTATCGACCTTGTTTTTTTTTTTGCGGAAATGCAAAGTTACGGGGGCGTAAACAAATCAACACCAATTGCCAAACAGTAAAAGGGTGCGAACGCAAACACAGACACCCCCGCGCACATATATCATGTAGCTTCAGGGAGGTTTAACTGTTATTTCTAAGACGGTAAAGCTACACTCTTGTCGGTGCAATTTAAAGTGCTCTTTGTCACTCCCGGACGAATGGGGTTTGGTAAAATGTATCATGGCTTTCAAAATGCCTAAGCGGCATTTCGTCCGTCTTTACTTTCCGTGTTCAAATGCCACCGAGGTCGGCTTTGCCTTTCATCCTTTCGGGTTCGATAAAATAAATACCAGTTGCGCACTGAGGTCGATGTAATTGACTTACCTCCTCTCCACTGGAAATTGTTGACCGTGTGCCATAATTCTAAACCAGTATGTATCAAATAATCGATTATCTCCTTCCCCAAATTTCAGGCCTTGTGCCTATAGTAGAAAGGCTATCTGAGATGTGTGTGTGTGTGTGTGTGTGTGTGTGTGTGTGTGTGTGTGTGTGAGAGAGAGAGAGTGAGAGAGAGAGAGAGAGAGAGAGAGAGAGAGAGAGAGAGGGAGAGAAAGAGAGAGAGATGTATGCAAGCTCTTGGCTTTGTCCATTGCAGCAACATGAAATGAAATGCGTTGCTCAACGATTTAACGCGCACTTCCCGATCTAGGAATTGAACTCCCAAACTAACGATCACGAATCGAACACTCGTAACTGCTAGGCTGTGCACGCATTCTGTCTCAAATAAAATCTCATTTAAATATATGACCTTCCCATAAACCCCACACTAACACCATCACGATCATTGAGAAGTTAATACTCTTTCTTTCTCTTTCCTTTTCTCTCTCTCTTTTTCTCTCACTTTTCATTTCCCTTTCACACTTTCTCTTCCCCCCCCCCTCTCTCTGCAGCTAATGACTCTCTCAGTTCTTGTATTATCGTCCACATAAGAACAACCGCTGTCTGCGTAAAAGTTAATTATTAGCGACTTTATTTCCAAGTATTGGATATCTAGAAGTTTTATGTTGGCAAGAATTTAGGTAATTATCGAACATTTCTCATAGAGATTAATTAGTATTGACATCAGAGAGTAATTTCTACATTCTGTATTTCTTCGTTTGCGAGAACAATGATATATATCTGAGTCCAGAGAGAAGGTAATTGTACGGCTTAAATGGAGCATTTTCGTTATTTTATCAGATGAACAAGAAGTGCGTTTTATCATTTTGGTGGACAAGCAATGTCAAGATTGATGTGAACTTCGAACGGAGTTTAATCTATGCAAGGAAAAGCTTAAACGCCTCATTGTTTTTCTTTTTCTTTCTTATTTTATATTTTACAGTAATAAAACTTTTATGTGTTACGGAGAGATTTGTGGTTTTGTTCTTGAGCTAAAGACATGTGAATGACAAAATGTTATATATGAATATGTGCGAGTGTGTATCTGTATATTTCTTTTACTTTTTTCATTTGTTGGATTGTGGCCATGCTATAGCAGCGCTTAGAAAAGTTTTAGCCGAACGACCTTCACTACTGCATATTTTAGTTAAGTTCTGATTCTATTGGTCACTATTGCGGAAACGCAATACATTATGCTGGGCATAAACAAACATAGCAGCGGTGAGGTGGGAGAAACACGTACGTACACACACACACACACACACACACACACACACACACACACACGATGGGCTTCTTTAAGTTTCCGTCTATCAAATCCACTCGCAAGTCTTTGATGGGCACAAGGCTATAGAAGAAGACTTTTGGTCAAGATGCCATACTGTGGAACTGATTCTGGAACCTTGTGGCTGGGAAACAATCTTATTACCACACAACCACGCCTGTGTCAATGTAAGCTATATGTAACCCGGGTAGATAAGATAACGTATCAGTCAAGGATGTTGGAGGGTTAATGTAATCGGCTCGTACCCTCGCCTCAAAATTTCCAGCCTTGAACATAACAATGAGAATGCGTCCTATTCAGGAGCAATGTTGTCATCTGTGATCTTGGTCACTTGTACACCATACAAAGCGGGTATCCTTTCTCATGTGACAGAGGGCTCGAGAAAAACACACAAACAAACAAAAAACTCAATAAACAAAAGAAAAGAAATGAAAAGGTAACACTTGGACGTTACTGAGGTTTTTTTTTTTTAAATTTAATTTACCCCAGGAGAAGGAAATACAAAATGGACATTAGGTTTCGTGTTCGGAAAACCTCGCCACTCTTGCTTCTGATTTCGAAGGAGTTGTAATAGGTGATTGATATAATCAGTGCTTGATTGATGCTTGATTTAATCAGTACTTGATCGATCGCGAGGTGGCGTTGCAGTAGTAGTAGTAGTAGCAGTTTAGTTGCTGTTATCGTTTATTCATTAGGCCAATCCAGGTAACACAGTCCTTTGATAACCCCCCCCCCCCCCCAGGCAAGCTGAAATCTCTCTCTCTGTAAAGTGTTGCGTATTTATGATATAGTAGCACGTGATTGATGCATATCGAATGCATTCCGATCAGGAGTCTTCCACGCTCTTGTTGCTGTTGTGTAGCTTCTAGACCAGCCATGGATGAGAAACATTTTGACGAAAAACATGCAGGCTGGGATCATCCAGTCTTGTAGTAATAAGCAAAAAACTAAAAAAAAAAAAAAAAGCAACACAAAACAAAATAACCAACCAGACAAAAATAAATAAATACATAAATGATCCGACAGAAGTCATTCCCTCGCTGTTTATTAAATAATAAACTCACTGTCATAAACCGTAATCGAGGGTTTTTTGATATCTTTATGAAATACTAAAAATTCCAGATATTTATCACAATTTACGTCATCTTTTTTCGTTCTCTGACGGGGATTTGTTAATTGGTGCAGCTACCAGTTTGTTTATTATTATTATTATTGCTATTATTATTATTATTATTATTATTATTATTATTATTATTATTATTATTATTACTACTACTACTACTATTTTTTTTTTTGCCAGTCAACAATATTCCATCTGTTGAAGAGGAAGAATTTAAATAATAAAACAAGAGAAGCAAAACAAGACTATATATATATATATATATATATATATATATATATATATATATATATATATATATATATATATATATGCACGCATGCACATGCATATACACATATACAAAGCACCGCCACCATCACCACCACCACCACCATCACCACCACCACCACCATCATTATCATCATATATATATATATATATATATATATATATATATATACAAATACACAGACATATACACATACACACACGCATACACACATATAGAGAGTGAAGGATAGACAGACAGAAAGTAGATAGACAAATAGATGATAGAGAGATATAAATTCTATATATACACTCATACGTTAGAAAACATGAATATACACATTGTTTGAAAAGAAAACGCACACGTAAGGAATGACATGCAGTACTGTAGGCATACATCTACACATGCAAATGTGTAGAAATGCATATATTTAACCCCACCCCTATGTACATACATACATAGTCCATAATACTAAATCTATGTTTGTGTGTTAGTGTTTGTGTGTGTTTGTATATACAGACACACACTCAAACACACATATATACACACATGCATACACGAATATATTCATGCATGCATACATATACATCCATACCGACATACATGTACATACACGCATACATACACACATGCATGCATATATACATATACGTACGTATATACTGTCATACATACATGCATGTATACAAA
>NC_142938.1:65218584-65231084 GCF_046866305.1 Octopus bimaculoides | reverse complement strand
CTATAATCAACTTGTCCTCTCCCCTCAAAACTGCTGCCTGTCTTCATTCCAGCATGGCTGCAGCCCAATGACTGAGTCATGCAAAAGGTAAAAGACATAACGATGAAATAAGAATTAGTCAAGTAATAATCGATGTACACAAGTATAACCCTTCCTAACAATGCCAATTGTGGCCTTCAGCCTCTATTAGAAGTAGATATTTTGTTATTAGAACTTATTTCTAAGGCAAGCGAGCTAGCAGAATCGCTAGCACGCTGGACGAAATGCTTAGCGATATTTCTCCCGCCGATACGTTCTGAGTTCAAATTCCGCCGAGGTCGACTTTGCCTTTCATGTTTTGGAATCGATAAATTAAGTATCAGTGATACACTGGGTCGATGTAATCGACTAGTCTCCTGCACCAAAATTTCAGGCATTATGCCTATAGTAGAAAGGTTATTAGAACTTGTCTGTATTGTGATCCCGAGGTTTGTGTTATGAAATCTGCTGCTTGTAGTAAATAGCACTGTACTTCTCCTTTTTTTAAAATCCTTTTTGTTGTAGAGCTGAAGACGACGAACTGGTAGAAACGTTAACACGCTGGGGGGGGGATGCTCAGCTGCAATTCGTCCGTCTTTACTTTGTGAGTTCAAATTATGCCGAGATCGATTTTACCTTTCATCCATTCAGGGACGATAAAATAAGTACCAATTTAGCACTGGAATCCATGTGATCGATTAGCCCGCAAAGCTCCACGCCGCTTTAAAATTTTAGGCTTTGTTCCTGAAGTAGATTATTCGGATCTTTTTTAAAACGGGGGCCACATTTTTCATTAATGTTTTACGTAGTGTTTTTGGTACCGAAAGACTTTCAAACTTCGTATACTTATCTATTTTGTGTTATAGAACAGAAAAATATGTTTGTATTCGAATTTATTTCATGTAAAAAATTGTCTTATTTCGATAATTTCAACCAATCACTGACAAGTATTCAGTTGTTTACATTTACTCCTTTGGCTGATTAAGCCATAGCTTCGTTTTATTTGCTTTTTTCATTTTAAATTTGCTTTTTTCATTTTCTTTTTTTCTTCTTCGTTTTATTTGCTTTTTTCTTTTTAAATTTGCTGTTTTACCCTAACTCTAACCCTAACCCTAACCCTATCACCGATAGAATTGTTTCAGAATCGTTTGTTTATGTAGTCGGCACTTAATGTATATCGGCTGAATGGACGTCAGTGATTGGTTGAAATTACAGAAATACGACAACTTTAACATGGAATAACTTAGGGATTTCTTTTTTTTTTAAGAAGACTAAGAGAAAAAGATATTTTATATGACACATTCTACCAGTGTTCCAAGTTTCAAAGTGTTTCGTTAATGAAAAACGTGGCCCCCGTTTTAAAATAGATCCGATTATTCTACTAGAGTTGAGGACAGCGAGCTGGTAGCATCGTCAGCGCATCGGAGAAAACGCCTAATGGCATTTGTTTCAGCTCTTACGTTCTGAGTTCAAAGTCTATCGAGGTCAACTTTATATTTCATCCTTTCGGAGTCGATAAAATAAGCACCAGTAGAGCTCTCGAGTCAATGTAATCAACGAACCCGCTTCTCTAAAAGATTGCTGGCCTTCTGTCAAGATTTGAAACCATCGTGTTACTAGAGTTAATCGGTGAGCTGGTATAATCGTCACCACGCTGGACAAAATGTTTAACCGCATTTCTTCTTCCTCCTCTGCGTTTAATATCCGCCGAGACTAATTTCGCCTTTCATCCTTTCGAGATCGATAAAATAAATAGCAGTTGAGCAGTGGGTGTGATGTAATCGACTCATCTCACTCTCCTCAAAATTGCTGGGATTTTACCAAAATTAACAAGAAGTATTATACAAGAGCAAGGCGACGAACTGACAGAAGTTAACGCATCAGGCAAAATGCTTAGTTGAATTCTTCTGGCTTTTTATTCACAAAGCTCAAAACCTGCCTAGGTCAATTTTGCATATCATCTTCTCGGGATCGATAAAATAAAGTACCAGTTAAATACTGGGGCCGATATAATCGATTAACCCTTCTCTTTCTGGCCTTGCCCCAAAATTCGAAACCATTATTAGACTAGAGTTTATTCGATAAGTCATAATTTCTCTTACACATTTGACGCATCAGACTGAAGATACAAAAATTCCAATTTGCTGGTGCCCACGGAAGATGGTGATTGAGAGACGCGTTAGTGCATCGAACAAAATGCGTTGTGTAATTTATAACACTTTCTGTTCTGTCTATTTTTTTTTTTAATTCCGCTGATATCTTAGTTTTCAGTTCTTCTCCCGCTGTTCATAAAATAAAGAATAAACTATCAAGCCCTTAGGGGTAATTTAGTCGGTTTAAGTACCCTCCCTCAAAATGTCTGACGTTGTACCAGTTTGTTAGACATTTTTATATCAGTTACATTTTAGGTGGCGAGCTGCCAGATTTGTCAGCAGGATGGATAAAATGTTTCGCGGCATTTCTTCCTGCTTTACGTTCTGACTTCAAATTCCAAAGAGGTCCACTTTGCTTTCCGTCCTTTTGGGATCGATAAAATAAGTAGATGCTGAACAGTAGGGTTGATCTAATCACCTAGTTCCTTCCCGACAAATTTTAGGCCTTGTGCCTATAATAGAAAGATATATCTGTTACATACATGATCTGCGGCCGTCAATAGCAACAGCCGCAGATCGAACCAGGAACAATCGTATTCGATTCGCCCCAAAATTTATTTCTAGTCCTGCAGCAATCACTCGCCACTTTCATTAAGAAATACTGACTCTAATAATAGGCTGTGTGCGCGATGAAGACACTTTAATGGCCGAATAACCAATTCCACTTAGCTGTCGATAGAGCCCGCATTGGGTGGGAAGCAGAGAAAAGTTCGGTGGTATTTGAACAAAAAAAAAAAAAAAAATGTGTATAATTCAAAATATAATGTTACTAAATAACACAAGATTTATAAATCCAGCCCAGCTGTCTACCGATTCTGCTGTTTCATGAAGTAAAAAGTATACTAGGAAGGAATTTTAAGTAATTCAACAAAGGAAATATACGAAATATGAGGGAGAGAGAAAAAGAGAGAGAAAGAGAGAGAGAGAGAGAGAGAGAGAGAGAGAGAGAGAGAGAGAGCGAAAGAGCGAGATGTATGAATGTGTGTGTGTGTGTATATATATATATATGTATATATATATATATATATATATATATATATATATATATATATATATATATATAAATCGACACACGCAAACACATAGACACGAAAAGAAAAGTGAAATATAAGTCATACAAAGAAGGAGAGAGAGGAAGAAGGAGGTATATATATATACGTATATATATATATATGTGTGTGTATATATATTCATAGGTGTGTATATGTAAATCAACATACGCGCACACATGCACCTACAGATAGACACATATGTGCGTGATGGGAGAGGAGGCGCTGGTAGTACTGATGGTATAGGGTGTATATGTGTGTGGGGAGGAGGAGGAAGGTGTCCTTATATGTGTGTGAATGCGTTTGTATTTCGAAACAGTTTTACGCAGAGATGTATATAACAGTCATCAGAGACGAGTATTTTTTTTTTTTTGCTCGCTGTTCAACACTCTGTTGAATACAAAAGATATTTCCTCGACATTAGAATCTGAAAAAACTAAAAACTAAAAAAAAAAAGGAATAAAAAATAAATAAAAAGAAGTAGTAATAAAAAACACGGAAGTTGTCCGGTACTGAGAATTTTTACGATGTACTTTCTTGGTTGGTTCATAAATTCACTTGGAATTGAGTACTTTGGGAAGAATGAGCGAAGAAATACACACACACACGCACGCACGCACGCACGCACGCACGCACGCACGCACGCACGCACGCACGCACGCACGCACTCACAAAGGTATATGTGTGCGTATTGTGAGTGTACATGCATGCCTACATATATATGTGTGTGCGAGTGTGAGAATGCCTGTGTATATATATGTGTGTGTGTGTATATATATATATATATATATATATATATATATATATATATATATATATATATATATATATCTTTTACTCTTTTACTCTTTTACTTGTTTCAGTCATTTGACTGCGGCCATGCTGGAGCACCGCCTTTAGTCGAGAAAAATCGACCCCAGGACTTATTCTTTGTAAGCCTAGTACTTATTCTATCGGGCTCTTTTTGCCGAACCGCTACGTTACGGGGACGTAAACACACCAGCATCGGTTGTCAAGCGATGGTGGGGGGACAAACACAGGCACACAAACACACAAACATACATACATATATATATATATATATATATATATATATATATATATATATATATATATATATATATATATATATATATATATACGACGGGCTTCTTTCAGTTTCCGTCTACCAAATCCACTCACAAGGCTTTGGTCGGCCCAAGGCTATAGTAGAAGACACTTGCCCAAGGTGCCACTCAGCTTCTTTATTTCTTGTAAATTGCTATAAAGGTATTACACAGAGGGGGACACTACAACACATGTGAGGACAGAAAACAATTAAAAATGTAAAAATAATAAAATATGATATAATGAATGATACATGAAAATGAACATGAAAAACAAATTAAAATATGATAACATGAATGATATCTGAAAATGATATTATGAAGATTATGCTGCTGACCCCACACCGAGTAACGCCACTCGCCGCCACTCGGTCCTAAATCCTTTTTTTTCTTTCAGTCCAATCCTTTTCCCCCTTTCTCCATCACTTAATAACATCGTTCTCTCCTCCATGCATTCGTAACCTTTTTCACCGGGAGGGGGAGATCTTCTAAATTTTGTGGGGTCTGTTCTTTCTTTCTTTTTTTTTTCTTGTGGGGAAATGGGGTGTCTGTATGGTGTCTGTATGGGGAGGGAGGGTCTGAGTGGTCTTGGGTGGGGTGGAGTTGGACTGGGGTACCACATCATTCTCAGTGTCTTTTCTTTTTTTCCTCTTTCTCCTTCTGCTCTCTGTAGCTTTACATTCTTCCTCCTTTTTCTCCTTTCATCCGTCTGTCTTTTCTTCCCCTCTTTTCTCTTCCGTCTCCACAGCCATTGTGTTCTTTAGAGGGCACTATGCTCTAATGTGGCCCTTTTAGCCACATTCAAAACAACGTGGGACTCTGCCCTCTACCCACACCCTTAGCACGATTTCCCACAACGTCACCGTCTCTTCTAAGTTCTCGAGTTGACCCTCCTCCGCCTGAATGATTAGTTCCAGTGTCCTTCCTTTCCATCCTCCTCCTTCTGTTTCTGTGGCTTGGAGGACAGCTACCTTCTCCTCGCTCCCAGCAAAGACAACAGCCGCCACCCAAGCCACTTCTATATCCGGTGGAATTGCTTCTACCCTCAACTTGGAAGTCTTTCTTCCAAGGTATGTGGGCAGAAGCACTACCTCCTCTGTTTTCACCGCCACACTCGCCAGCATCCTCGCCTCCTCTACTGTCCTAAATTGGACGACCGTTGTCCCATATCTTCTTCCTTTTGTTATGTATATTCTCGGGAAGTGAGAAAGTCTTTTACGTTTCGAGCCTACACTCTTCGACATTTGATTGCGGCCATGCCATAGTACCGCCTTTTGTCAAGCAAATCGACCCCAAGGCTTATTCTTTGTAAACCTAGTACTTATTCTATCAGTATCTTTGGCCGAACCGCTAAGTTACGGGGACGTAAACACACCAGCTTCGGTTGTCAAGCGATTTTGAGGGGACAAACACGCGCAAACACACACACACACAGAAACACACACACACACACACACACACACGGCAAGCTTCTTTCAGTTTCCATCTACCAAATCCACCAACAAGGCTTTGGTCGGTCCCCAGGCTATAGCAGGAGACAATTACCCAAGTTATCACGCAGTGGGACTGAACCCGGAACCACGTGGCTGGTAAGCAAGCTACTTACCATACATCCACTCCTCTGTGTCTGTGTTTGTATAGACACAGAGACACATGCGAACACACGCACAGGCGCTCACATATATATACACACATTCACACACAAAAATACATCTATCTATCTATCTATCTATCTATCTATCTATCTATCTATCTATCTATCTGTCTGTCTGTCTGTCTGTCTGTCTGTCTGTCTGTCTGTCTATCTATCTATCTATCTATCTATATATATATCAGTCTGTCTGTCTGTCTGTCTGTCTGTCTGTCGATCGATCTATCTGCCTGTCTGCCTGTTTGTCGATCGATCTATCTGTCTGTCTGTCTGTCCACGATAGGAACGTACAAACGTGTTCGTATATATAGGCAGTTTCATTCCGATAATTACATTATTTAGTTACATTGCAATATGTATTCAGATATGCACACACACACGCGCGCCCGCACTCAAACAGACTTATTTAAAAACATAGATAAACGCATATGTACATGCATGCGAGCGTACACATACATACATACGTCATTACACATACATACGTAATCACACAAAAATATGCACGCATTCATGTACGCATGTATACACACACGCACACACAAACGCAGTCACACACACACACATATATATATATACACACACGTATTCACACATGCGTGTGATACATACATACATACATACATAGTTATGTACGGAGATAAAAGTTTATTTCTCGTCTTAATGTCTTGATTCAGCAGAAACGACGGCGTCGTCTGCTGATGACGTTGCATTTCTTTACAGCCTACGTCATCATGTATACGTGTTTTTGTTTTTTATTCCCGCAAACTTACGCCACACTACATACATACATACATACAATACATGCATACATACATACATACATACATATATATATATATGCACGGACAGAGATGCAGCACAGAATTTTGTCAGTGAACAGGTCGTGGTCTCAAAGCGACGAAAATATTTTGGCAAATTAAATTTAAATGTTGAAGTGAATTTAATGGTTTTTGTGTGTTTTTAAATGGCTTATAAAAACATGCTGCAATTGTTATATATATATATATATATATATATATATATATATATACACATAAATACATAAAAACAGACATTCGTACGTTCATAAATGGATACATACGTAATAAGAAACTGCAATACATACATTACATATTATACATGCAGACATAAACATGTATATAAGCATTCAGACGCATTCATGCACTCACACGCACGCGAATGCATACATACACACATGCTTTTTTTTTTTTTATCTATCTGTCTAGATCTATCTTAGAGTTTGTCTGTCTTCGAATGAGTTTGCGCGCGAGCGTACTTGAGTGTGAGCGCGCGCGTTCACCCCCCCCCACACGCATACACGCATATATAGGCATATTTTGGTGTGTGTGTACCTTTTATCATGTACTTGCTTCAGTCATTAGAGTGCGACCATGGTGGGGCACCGCCTTGGAGAAATGTAGGAACGGGTGGTATGACAGGGAAATAGGGCGAGAGACGAGGAGAGCGTGAGCGCGCGCGAGAGAGAAATAGGGATGTGGAGACGTGGAGAGGGGATAGTATAGAGCGAGAGAGGTATATGAGACGTTATGGCACAGCTTATATGATGGCGCTGTATCGGCGCCGACTTATTTGAGATCAGATATTTTGTTCCCGGGACATTTTGGCCCTGGGAAAATTTCGTCTTTATTCTAGTCGACAGCTCAATTTTAATTACAACTACTGAACTAACGGAATGTGATGGCTGGTGAAATACGTGTTGATGAAACGGAGAAAAGGGAAATTTTTGTTTCAAAGGATTTCAGTACATTTTTGTCAGGCGCAGGCGTGGTCGTGTGGTAAGAAGCGTGCGGTGAGCTGGCAGAAACGTTAGCACGCCGGGCGAAATGCCTAGTGGTATTTCGTTTGCCGTTACGTTCTGAGTTCAAATTCCGCCGAGGTCGACTTTGCCTTTCATCCTTTCGGGGTCGATTAAATAAGTACCAGTTACGCACTGGGGTCGATATAATCGACTTAATCCGTTGGTCTGTCCCTGTTTGTCCCCTCTGTGTGTAGTCCCTTGTGGGCAGTAAAGAAATAAGAAGCGTGCGGTGAGCTAGCAGAAACGTTAGCACGCCGGACGAAATGCTTAGCGGTATTTCGTCTGCCGTTACGTTCTGAGTTCAAATTCCGCCAAGGTCGACTTTGCATTTCATCCTTTCGGGGTCGATAAATAAAGCACCAGTTATGCACTGGGGTCGATGTAATCGACTTAGTCCCTTTGTCTGTCCTTGTTCGTCCCCTCTATGTTTAGCCCCTTGTGGGTAATAAAGAAATAAGAAGCTTGCTTCCCAACCACAAGGTTTCGCGTTCCGTTCCGCTGCTTGGCCCCTTGCGCAAGTCTCTTCAACTATTGCATCGAGTCGACCAAAGTCTTGTGAGTGGATTTAGTAGACGGAAACTGAAAGAAGCCCATATATATATATATATATATATATATATATATATATATATATATGTGTGTGTGTGTGTGTGTGTGTGTGTGTGTGTGTGTGTGTCTTTGAATCTGTGTTTGCTTCCAAATATCGCTTGACAACCGATGTTGGTGTGTATAGCGGTTCGGTTAAAGAGACCAATAGAATAAGTACTAGGCTTCAAAAAGAAAATTAATTCCTGGGGTTGATTTGTTCGACTAAAATCCTTGAAGGTAGTACCACAGCATGGCCGCAGACAAATGACTGAAACGAGTAAAAGATTAAAGATTTAAATTGACAGTGAATTTAACCTTTGGCGCCGTGAACAGAAAAATCGAAGACATTGAAAAAAAAAGTAAATGTTCCTCCTTTTCTCTCACACACACACACACACACTCTCTGTGTGTGTGTCTCTCTATTTCTCAAACTTTCCACCTTTCTCTGTCTGCCTGTCTGTCTGTCTGTCTGTCTGTCTGTCTGTCTGTCTGTCTCTCGTTCTTTCTCTCTCTCTGTCTCTCGTTCTTTCTCTCTGTTTATGTGTTTGAACATGTTTTTCATTATATATATGAAAAGTGGGGAACTGTTTATGTTAATCGTATTCAATTAATAAATTGTAATGTCTTTCCCTCTCTCTCTCTCTCTCTCTCTCTCTCTCCCCCTCTCTTTCTCTCCTATACTCTTTCTATCTGTATGTGTGTATATATCTGCGCGCGCACGTGCGCTCGTGGGCTCGTGCGTAAGTGTGTTTGCCTCCAGTGCCAACAAATACTTTCGTCAAAAATGCCATCGCCAAATAAAGGCTCAATGTCCAGCCAACCATACCAAAACAGCTAAATAGCCGCGCCCGATCGTCTCATTCGAAGCGAGAGGAAGCCACAGAGAATCACAATGAGAAAAATGTATCCGTTATGATGAAAAACACGACTGTGTGTACAGGAAATGAAAATCAAAAGAACAGTTAAGGACATGCAACAACTAATCGTATATACGATTGCGCTCGCATGTGTACGTGCGTGAGAGAGAGAGAGAGAGAGAGAGTGTGTGTGTGTGTGTGTGTGTTTGCCTGCAGTGCCAAAAGTTACTGATGCTAAAACAAGCTGAATGTTCAACATGCTGCGCCAAATCTGAATGGAAGCAGCTGCGTCCATTGGTCTTATTCCAGTTTAGCATCGGAAGTGGCAAGTCTCTATGCGCTTTATCAGCCGTGCTGCTTTTAAGGAGGAACTGTCGATTCGCAAAGAAGTGGTCGTACTCCAGGACTCATAAATCCGGTTATCTGGTTTCCATAACGTTTGTTGTTGGCATTCCGTCGCTTACGACGTCGAGGGTTCCAGTTTATCTGATCAACGGAACAGCCTGCTCGTGAAATTAACGTGCAAGTGGCTGAGCACTCCACAGACACGTGTACTCTTAACGTAGTTCTCGGGGATATTCAGCGTGACATAGAGTATGACAAGGCTGGCCCTTTGAAATACAGGCACAACAGAAACAGGAAGTAAGAGTGAGAGAAAGTTGTGGTGAAAGAGTACAACAGGGTTCACCACCATCCCCTGCCGGAGCCACGTTGAGCTTTAGGTGTTTTCGCTCAATAAAGACTCACAACGCCCGGTCTGGGAATCGAAACCGCGATCCTATGACCGCGAGTCCGCTGCCCTAACCACTGGGCCATTGCGCCTCCACTTTCCATAACGTATAATTAACCAAAATCACAACATTCTCCCACCCTACCCCAAACAGGACGCCGGTCATTTGCAGAGTGCAAAGCCACCAGTTTTAATGGGGAGGAGGCAAGTCCACCACATTGACTGCAGTTCATGGCTGTTACTTTATTTTATCAACCCTGGGAGAGATGACAGGCCAAGTTGACCTCGGCAGGGATTGAACTCAGGAGGTAGAGAGCTTGAAGAAATGGCGCAGGTTAGTTGCAGAGTGCAAGGTCGTCAGTTTCGAGGGAGAGGGGAAAATTCGATTACATTGACCACAGTACTTGCCTGGTGTTTTATTTTATCGACCCTCGAAGGAATGAAAGGTAAAGTTGACCTCGGCAGGATATGAACTCAGAACCTGAAGAACTGACGCTAAGTATTTTGCGCAACGTATAAATGATTAAGCTCACCGCCTTAGGCTTCATCCCTATGAATTACATATCAGTTAGACTACCCAGCGTTGCATTGGTTTATTACAGATCTAAGCGTTTTGTCCATTGTGTTCTTCCGTAGATTTGTGGAAAGAGAAAACCTGGCTACAGCACTCTACAGCAAGTATGAGTAAACCTTACGGCGAGCGCAAACCGCAGGTAGCGCATGACTCCGTTTTACAGCTGAGTAGACTGAGGCAACACACACACAAACACACACACACAGAGTGTTTTTCTCTGCACTTGGTGTTTCAGTACTACGCCTTCCACATTGTTCAGTACATTGGTTCTCACGTGTATGTATACGTGTACATACGCATACACACACACACACACTTAAATAAATAAATAAATAAATAAATAAATAAATACATATGTGTGTGTGTTTGTGTGTTTGTGAGGTGGGGTATGTATATGTAACAATCAGACAAAAAGAAATGAAAATTATGAAGATTTCTCAGTTTTATTCAAGGTTATGACTTTTCGCATGCAATGCTGAGGTATTCGCCTGGATTCCTTCAATCCCCACTTTGGCTCTTTTACCACGCGACACACACACACACACACACACACACACACACAGAAACACAAGCTGGTGTCTGATGACACGAATGTCAGTCATACGCACACAGAAGCATATAATGACACACCACACACACACACACATACGCACACGCACCTCTCTCGCAGACAAGTTGCTAGTAATACACGTGTAACTTGGAGAGTAAGCATCCTCTATATTTTTTCTCTGTCCTTTTTCTTCTGCCACCTCTCTCATTCATTCATTCATTCATTCATTCACTCACTCACTCATTCAACCGTTTTTTAATTTCCTCATTCTATCTGTCTCTCTAAATACTACTATCTATCTATCTATCTATCTATCTATCTATCTATCTATCTATCTATCTATCTATCTATCTATGTGGCTCTCTCACTCCTCCCCTCTTTCCTTCTTTCTCTTCCCCCCTCTCTCTCTCTCTTATTTTCCCTTTTTCCATATCTGTTTGCTATTTCAGCTAACCTCCTCTTATCTTTCTCAAGTCTGCTAGCCTTTGCGGCATTTTTTCTGGTTCATTACTTTCAGAGTGTGGAGGCGCAATGGCCCAGTGGTTAGGCAGCAGACTCGCGGTCATAGGATCGCGGTTTCGATTCCCAGACCGGGCGTTGTGAGTGTTTATTGAGCGAAAAACACCTAAAGCTCCACGAGGCTCCGGCAGGGAATGGTGGCGAACCCTGCTGTTATCTTTCACTCTTACTTTCCGTTTCTGTTGTGCCTGTAATTCAAAGGGTCAGCCTTGTCACACTGTGTCACGCTGAATATCCCCGAGAACTACGTTAAGGGTACACGTGTCTGTGGAGTGCACGTTAATTTCAGGAGCAGGCTGTTCCGTTGCCAACAACAACTTTTAGAGTCCAAATACCACCGTGATCAGTTTTTCTGTCCAACACGTTCAATAGCAAATAACTTCTAGAATCGATGATATTAGCCCCCCACCCTCACTCTCAAAATTGCCGGCCTTTAACTTAAATTAGAAACCATTGCTAAATAGAGGGAATTAGCACAATCATTAGAGTGCGGTCTTTCCCCACCAATTTTCTACTTCTGAGTTCAAATCCCACCGAGATGAAATTTACCTTTAATTCTTTCGAGGTTGTTGATAAAATAAATACCTGTAAAGTTCTGGGATAGATTTAATTAACAATCCTACCCACCACAAATTTCTGGACTTGGCTCTTAATTAGAAACAATTACTCATGCCATTCTATGACGGTAGACAAGTAAAATCGTTAAAATGATGGCCAAAATTACTGGTGATGTTTCACCTGACTATTTTTCGTTCTGGTTTCAAATCCCGCTCGAGTTAGCTTTGCCTTTTATCTCACCGGGGTCGATAAAATCTAGTAGTCGAGTTGATCGCCTAATCCCTTCCCAAGATATTTAATTTTGTATCTATGTAAGTAATCATTGGTT
>NC_142938.1:65206084-65208584 GCF_046866305.1 Octopus bimaculoides | reverse complement strand
TACATAAATTCAATAGGGAAATTTACGTACAGTTCACGTATTTTGTACACCTGTACTTTAATATATTCATTCTTTGTCTTTTTATCTTTTACTTGTTTCAATCATTTTGAACCGCGGTCATCCTAAGGCACCTCCTTGAAGGGTTTAAGTCGGAGAAATCGATTTCATCACTTATTTTAATGTCTGGAACTTCCATCGGTCGCTTTTGCAGAACTTCTAAATTTCATAACATAAGCAAAATTACACCGGTTGTCAGCAGTGAGTGAAGGCAAACATAGAGACACATACCTTCATATATATATGCGGTAGGTTTACGAGAATTTATGGGAGTATGGTCAAAAGCTGTATGCTTGTTTCATAAACCTCGAAAAGACATACGATTGCGTTACCCGGAAGGTCTTGCAGGAATATGGGATTGATGAACAGCTTCTTGCTGTCTTGAAGTTCCTATATGAATGTCATACAATTTGTGTTCGGATAAATTGCTCAGAGTCGAAACTATTCAATGTGGTTGCTGGACTCCGCCAAGGTGCGGATTGTCACTTCTCTCGTTTATATTCTTGAAATTCTCAGCCGAGTTGGAAGTTGTATATATATATATATATATATATATATATATATATATATATATATATATATATATATATATATATATATATATATATATATATATATATATATATATATTTATATATATATATATATATATATATATATATATATGTATGTATTTATATATATATATATATATATATATATATATATATATATATATATATATATGCGTGTGTGTGCCTTGACAACCGATGTTGGTGTGTTTACGTTCTCATAACTTAGCCGTTTGGCAAAACTCTCTAATAGGGTCGATTTCTTCCACTAAATGATTTAGTCGACATGTCTGCAGTCACATGACCGAAACAAGTAAAACAATAAAACGTTATGCCATCTTAATCCCGAGCAACGCCGAGTATCTCTACTAGGGTATATATATATATATATATATATATATATATATATATATATCTGCTTATGTCTGTATTCTTTTCTATTGAAGAGCGTAGGCTCGAAACGTAAAAGACTTTCTCACTTCCCGAGCGTTGAACTAATACATCTGTTTATTGTTTTGTGGGTTCCCAGAGAATATTACCTTCAGGGGCGCTAGTGTTGGTATATTTGTGAATAAGTCAATAAGCGAAATAAGTGGATCTATTGTTTAGGAAAATACTATTTACTTGTTTAAGGTTTGTACCGGATAAAGTGCGCTAATAACTCTAACAGCTCAAATGCTAAGAAATAAGCAAACTCAATTTCATTTTTACCAAAAAATTTAGGAAAACGAATGGGTTATTTCCCTTGGTTTTTAAAATAAGATATATTAGATATATATATATATATGGATCCATTCCAGGGGCCCTATTATCGACATTTTTCAACAATCTGAATATGCCATGAGCTTTCCAGACTTGAGTTCTACTCACATGTCAAATTTCATCAAAATCGATGAAATGATATAGGAGGAGTTAACTAACAACTCCACAAACACACCCACAGACAGAATTTCCCACATATGTAGTAGATATATGTTTGCATGTATGTATGTATGTATGTATATAAATATGTATGTATATATGTGTATATATATATATATATATATATATATATATATATATATATATATATATATATATATATATATATGTGTGTGTGTGTATATATATATATATATACATGCATATATATATATATATATATATATATATATATATATATATATTACGGATTTTCACGCAGCTTCCGTATATGAATTCACTTACAAGACATTGGTCGGCCCAGCGCTATAGGCGTAAACGTTTGGTCAAGATACCCCCACTTAGTGGGCCTGAAGTTGAAACCCTATGGTTGTGAATCGAGGTTCTCAACGACACAATCACACAACTATGTCCACATCAATACTTTTTTTTTTAAATCGGGAATCCAGAACAGAAAAGAAACAACAAAGAAAGAAAGAAAGAAACAAACAAACACAATAAATCTGTTTTATTAGAGACATTGTTTTCGCTTCCAAAAATCTTTGAAATTTCAAATTTCGTCGCAGTTATTTAAGTTTCTCCTCAAAGACATTTATCGCTATATACCAACACATTCAGACAAGATGGTCGATGATTCTTGTATTTTATTTTGTATTCATTCAGCTTTCATCTCATAGATAAAAAGAATTCTTGCTGTTAACATGTCTACTATTTGATTGCCGGGAAAATTTGATTGGTGCAAACATAATTGCTACTAACATGTTTTGAACTTTCGTACTTGGCCTCTGGGTCTTCGACTGAAGCAGTCAACATGTCTGATCGTCTGGCTTCTTAACGTTGTTTATAAAATTCTTTCATTCTTTGACATTTTTTAAAAATCGAAAATCTTGAAAAAAAAAAAAAGAAAAGAAATATATTGAAGAAAGGAAATAATTATAAAACTATTCTTTTGGTTTCCAAATATTCGAATT
>NC_142938.1:65186084-65201084 GCF_046866305.1 Octopus bimaculoides | reverse complement strand
ACTCCTCATCGTTGGCCAGCTTCATAACAGCGTATGGAAAAATGGACGGATAATAGCTGCATTTCAAGAACTAGCTGAAATACAATCATAAAACCGACATCATCGCACTTAGATCCCATGGTCGAGTCCGAAAAGAGAGACTAGCTATCAGTGAAGTTATATAAACTTTTGCAGTAAATTATTTCGGTCGTTTAAGAGAATTGAGAACGAACATAAAAATATTTAGATCAAACACAACGAGCCACGTTCTACCCGAAATCCATCAGCGTTGCAATTATGCTTTTCTCTTACTGAAATGCATGGAGCCTCAAGTGTCAAATACGCATGATGCTCCATGCATGCATACACATACATACATGCATATATGCAAACAAATACATATATATGTATATCTATCTATCTATCTATCTATCTATCTATCTATCTATCTATCTGCATATATGCAAATATATATTCATACATATATACATATATAATATATATATATATATATGCAAATATATATGCATATATATATATATATATATATATATATATATATATATATATATATATATACATATACATATATGTATGTATATATATATATATATATATATATATATATATATATATATATATATATATATATATATATACGTATCAGTCTGTCTGTTTCTCTCTCTATATATATAATTTTATATATGTGTGTCGGGGGGGGGGATGTGTAAGTGTGTATGGGTAATTATATGTATGTGTGAGAAAGAAAAGGGAGAGAGAGAAGAGGAGAGAGAAGAGAGGGGGAGAGAAGAGAGGAGGAGAGAGAAGAGAAGGGGAGAGATAGCGATTGAAATAACAGAGAAGGAGAGAAATGTATATCTTAGAAATATGAAATAGCTAGCTTATTAATGTAAAAGCATTTTCGCAAAGATATGAAAAAAAAAAAAAAAGCGAATTTATATCTGGAGCAATCCCGAAATGAAATGACGGTAAAAAGGAAAACGCCCTCGAAACTATAAAAGAAACATGTCAGAAATATTGTTTTGAAATTTTGGCACAAGGCCAGTAATTTGGGGAAAGTGGGTAAGTCAGTTACATCGACCTCATTGTTCAACTGGTATTTATTTTATCGGCCCCGTAAAGATGAAAAGCAAAATCAGCCCTGGCGGTACTTGAACACAGAATATGTAGTTGGATGATGTGCCGTTAAGCATTTTGGTCGGCACGGTAACGGTTCTGCCAGCTTTACGTGTTCAACTTCATTAGTAATAATTAAATAAAAAGCACTCCTGGAAACTATGTAAATAACCATAGGCTGTTTGGTTGAGGAAGTCGCTTTGTAACCAAGCGGTTTCGGGTTCAGTCCCTCTAGGTTCACCATGGGCAAGTATTTTTTTCTTTTACAATTCTAGAAAAATGTATGAAAGTCCGTGCATAACAAGTTTGTTTCCCAACTGTGTGGTTTTTGGTTCAATTCCACAGTGCAAAATCCTTGGACAAGTGTCTTCGGTGATAGCCCCGGGCTGGCGAAAACCTAGTGAATGAATTTGGGAAACGGAAACAGTCTAAAAGCTGTTCGTGTTTGTGTGTATGTGTGTGTGTGTGTGGGGGGGGGTTAAAACCGGTGTTTTTTGTTTACGTCCCCGTAACTTAGCGGATCGGTAAAAAAAAAAAGAATAACAACTTCGGAACAAGTAGCAAACTCTAAAAAAAAAAAAAGCGACTGCGATGGTTTTGTTGGACTGAACCAATGAAGGTGGTGCCCCAGTATGGCCGCAGTCCAATAACGGAAATAAATAAAACGTAAAAGATACTAGATATATCTATTCCGGACACGCATCGGTGCTTCTAACCCTTTTAGCAGGAAACAAACGGGTATTGCCATTTGGTTGAAAGAAGAGAGCTCAGAAGATATTTACCACACACACACACACACACACACACACACACACACACACACACACAAACACGCGCGCACGCGTGCGCGCACATGCGGTTAAATATAGCAATGAACCGACGAAAAGTGACGAAAAGGGCCGAAAATCTTGAAAATTCCGCTACGGCCATTTTGTGTTTTGTTGCTCTGCTTAAAAGAAAGAAATGAAACAAAATAAGTTTAATACAAAATAAAAAGAAACAAAAAAAAAACAGAAACCGGATGCGGGGGTGGCTCTAATAACCAGCTTTAACATTAAAAAATATTCAAAATGAAGTTATTAAAATGAACATCAAAAGACTAATAGAAATAAAAAGATGGACAGATAGGGACAGATAGGTAGATAGATAGATAGATAGATAGAGTAGGGCGGTCGGTGTATATATAATACATATGAGTATATGCAACATCTACCTGTATGTCATATATATAAATATATGCTTATGTGTGTGTGTGTGTGTGTGTGTGTGCGTGCGTAATTAGATATAAGTATGAGGGGACGCAACTAAGTTTCACTTTTCTCTCTCTCCCTCCCTCTCTCTCCTTCCCTCTCTCTCTCCCTCCCTCTCTCTCTCTCACTCTCTCTCTCTTCTTCTTTCTCTCTCTCTTCTTCTTTCTCTCTCTCTCTCTCTCTCTCTCTCTCTCTCTCTCTCTCTGTATACATAGATATATGAATATATATATATATATAATTAGCTAAAGCGTAAACATAAAATGTTATATATAATACACATGGGTGTGTGATGGTGTGTATGTTTGTATCAGTGTGATCTTGTGTGTGTGTTTGTGTTTGTGTGTGCGCGCGTGGGTGTGTATGTGTGTGCATTTGTGTGTGTATGCGTGTCCGTGTGCGTAGGCCTAGGTACTTTGGTCCAAAGCACTTTGATCTAATAACATACTTTGATCTCAACACTTTGGTCTAAAAACACTTTGGTCTAATAAACACTACTACTACTACAACAACAACAACAACAACTACTACTACTACTACTACTACCACCACCACCACCACTACGACTCAGCATAATATTTACAAAAACCATTTCTCGATCAGTGTCATTAGACCAGTTTCAGACTAAAGCGAGGTATCCTTTATATATATAAATATATAATATATTATATATATATATATGTATATATATATATATGTATATATATATATATATATATATATATATATATATATATATATATATATATATATATATATATATATATATATATATATATATATATATATATTATAAGGTTCTTAACTTTTAAGTTCTTATGCTATATTGGTAACGGTTGCTACATCCTCTGGAAAATTATTATATATATATATATATATATATATATATATATATATATATATATATATATACATATATATATGTATATTATATATGTATATGTTTGTATATATATATATATATATATATATATATATATATATATAGAGAGAGAGAGAGAGAGAAAGTGAGAGAGTGACAGAGAGAAACAGAGAGAGAGAGAGAGACAGTCAGAGAGATATAGAGAGTGAGGGAGAAGGTAGCAACAGAGAAAGGGTGAAAGAAAGGGGATATGCGTGCGTCTGTGATTGCGTGAATGTCCCTATATATATATATATATATATATATATATATATATATATATATATAATGCACCCCCACCTCATGTATGTCTCTTCCTGTCTCTCATCTCCCTAACACTATAATTCTCGTCCTCATCCTTTCCACCCTTTCTCTCTTCGCATCACCTCCCTCTCTACACACCTCCCACTCATACTACCAATGCGTCAAAATACACCGCCCACTCTTTCTCCTTTCCTTAACTTATCGTCTGTTCCCTACTCCACCTGTTTCGTTCTCTGAATTATAGAACCGAGTGCTGCTGTAATGACAACAACAACAGCAACAACAACAACAAGACTAACGATGGTTTTAAATTTGGGCAGAAGGCCAGTAAGTTCGGGGTGATTGTAAGTCGATGACATCGATCTCAGCATTCAACTGGTGCTTATTTTATCGACCCCGAAATGATGAAAGGCAAGATCGACCCTGGCGGCATTTGAACTCTGAATGTGAACAATAAAATGCCGCTAAACATTTTGCCAGGCTTGCTAACGATCCTGCAAACAAAACTCACCGCTTTACATAACAACAACAACAACAACAACAACAACAACAACGACAACAACAACAACAACAACAACAACAACAACAATAATAATAATAATAATAATAATAATAATAATAATAATAATAATAATGATAATAATGATTCGTTTATTGGCCACAAGAGCTTACATGAAATTACATTAAAACAAAGATCTACGCATACAAATAAATGATTTGAGACGGAATTAAGAAGTATAAAAATCACTATCATGAGTTGATATAGAAAGTCATACCGGTTTCCTCATCGCTGTTCACTGACTTTGAATCAACACCGAATTCCAAACGGTGTTGGGTCTAATAGTACTTGAGTAAGGTTAGTAGTGTCCTGTATTAAGTTGTGTTCATGCTAAGTTGTGGTTGATAATTTATTAATGAAAGTTGCCTCTTTATTTAGTCTTTGCTGCACTGAGGTGTTCTGGGAACATTGATTAAAAATGGAAAATTAGGAAACTACACCAAATTTAAAAGTACTCCCATACATGTCTAAACATAACCCAAGAAACAATAAGGCGTCCAACATCATCACCCAAAAATCTATCCATTCCCACTGGAGGTAAAACAACAAACCAAATTTTGTGCTCACACAAAATTACGAAAAGCAAAATGTAACCGAAATCATTGAAAAAAATATTAACCGGCGCAAGACTATATCCGTTAACAACGGAACCAAAAGTGGAAAAATGCAGGAAGCCTAACTATTGCACATGTCCCCACCTTTTGGAGGGTACAGAATTTCACTACAAACAAGGCGAAATATTTAAGATAAAGTCAAATTTCACTTGTGCCTCTGAAAAGTTAATCTATGTTAATACCTGCTTAGGTTACGGAAACCACTATATAGGCCAAACTCGAATGTCCCTCAGACGAAGAACAAAGCTTCACAAAGAACAAATCCGCTTCCCACAATATAGAGATACTGGTCAGTGAGCACATAGATAGATATGCTAGAATCCTTAAACCCAGCTTCTTAATTTTCCTTTTTAATCAATGTTCCCAGAACACCTCAGTGCAGCAAAAACTAAATAAAGAGGCAACTTTCATTAATAAATATCAGCCACAACTTAACATGAACACACAACTTAATACAGGACACTACTAACCTTACTAATATCAATAATCCCAGTAATCCTCATACATCCCGTATACCATTCATACTCTATTAATCATATTAACCTAACTGCTTCACTTTCAGAACTGCTTACCTTCCCTGCATGCAACCTTTTCACTCAGGTAACATTAGACCTAACACCGTTTGGAATTCGGTGTTGATTCAAAGTCAGTGAACAGCGATGAGGAAACCGGTATGACTTTCTATATTAACTCATGATAATGATTTTTATACTTCTTAATTCCACCTCAAATCATTTATTTGTATGCATATATCTTAGTTTTTTAATAAAAATAATAAACCATTACTTTTATACCTAGTGTGTGTGTGTATGTATGCATATATACATATATATATATATATATATATATATATATATATATATATATATATATATATATATATATATATATATATATTATGTATGTATGTACATATGTCTATCTATCTCTCTATCTCTCTATATACTACATGCATACATACATACATACATACATACATACATACATACATACATACATACATACTTACATACATATATATATATATATATATATATATATATATATATATATATATATATATATATATATATATAATGAGTGCATAAGAGATAAAGAGAGAATAAGAGCGCAAGCGATTTGGTAATAGGAAGAGAGAGGTGCAGAGAGGGTGTGAGGCGAGAGTGTAGTGAAGGCAGTGGTGTGACTTCTAGCAGGTATCTTTCGATGCAGAATGGTTGAAATTCTTTTACCGTGTAGAGAACATATAGGAATATGAATGTGAACATGCTGCTGCTGCTAATGGTAATGTTGGTGTTGTTGTTGTTCTTGCTGCTGCTGATGGTGATGACTGCGATGGTGTTGTTGGCGGATGTGGTGGTCGTGTTCTTTGTACGTTAATAGTTGAAGATATTCATGATGATGCAAATGACGGTGATGATGGTTGATGGTCTATCTATAATGATGACTTAATCTATGAGGTTGATGATGATGATGATGATGATGATGATGATGATGATGATGATGATGATGATGATGATGATGATGAGGATAATGATGATAATAATGATGGTTGTGTTCGTGGTACTCATTATTGTTGGCGGTTTTGGTGGTGGCGGTGGTGGTGATGGAGAATGGTGATGATGATGATGATGATGATGATGATGATGATGATGATGATGACGACGACGATGACGACGACAATGCCGAAAAGGTGGTGATTATGTTGCTGGTGATTCTGATGATGTTAGTGATTATGTTGCTGTTGACGACATAAAGACGGACAAGATGCCGTCAATTATGCCGTAGAAACTCGAGATGACGATGATGATGATGATGATGATGATGATGATGATAATGATAGTGGTATTGGCTGTAGTATTTGTGGTGGTTGGGAAAGGGAAAGGCGGCCTCGGCGGAATTTGAACTCAGAACATAAAGACAGACGAAATGCCGCTAACGTTTCTTATTTCTTTATTGCCCACAAGGGGATAAACTTAGAGGGGACAAACAAGGACAGACAAAGGGTTTAAGTCGATTGCATCGACCCCAGTGCGTAACTGGTACTTAATTTATCGACTCCGAGAGGATGAAAGGCAAAGTCGACCCCGGCGGAATTTGAACTCAGAATGTAACGGCAGACGAAATACCGCTGAGCATTTCGCCCGATGTTCTAACGATTCTACCGACTCACCGCCTTCGGCCTATGACTCTAGGACTCGACACAGCATTGACCAGGAGTTAATGATGATGATGTTGATGATGATTATCAGTGTTATTGATGGCATTGGTGGTAGTGGTGGTGGTGGTCTCGGCGGAAATGGTGGCATGTTAATAATAGAGGTAACAGCGATTAATATTCCTTCCATTCTCTCTCCTCCACCTATGTTTTCATGTATCTCCTCTGACTATCTCCCTTCGTAACACAACACCATTTAGCAATATCGATTTCATAAGGTATAATTTGAAAGCAGTTTTTTTTGTTTGAACCAGCACCACTCCTATCTGCTCACTGTTACCTGCAAAACATAAATAAGTAAATAAGAAATCTACCTTAATAATAAAACCCTAATTGCTTAAACTATGAAGGCGCATGGCTCAGTGGTTAGATCGGGAGGTTGTGAGTTCGAATCCCGGACTGGGCTGCGTGTTGTGGTCTTGAGCAAGATACTTTATTTTACGTTGCTCCAGTTCACTCAGCTGTAGAAATGAGTTGTGACGTCACTGAGGCCAAGCTGTATCGACTCCTTTGCCTTTCCCTTGGATAACATCGGTGGCGCGGAGAGGGGAGGCCGGTATGCATGAGCGACTGCTAGTCTCCCATAAACAACCTGTCCGGATTTGTGCCTCGGAGGGAAACTTTCTAGGTGCAATCCCATGGTCATTCTTGACCGAAGGGGGGGGGGGGTCTCCGCAATATTACTTAAACTAACAATAATTCTTTGAACTCCTAGCAGTATTTTTATTAAAAAAAGAAAACAGGGTCACGATTTTGGGGCATGGATTAGTCAATTACTTCAAACCCAGATCTTGATTGGTGCTTTATTTATCGAATCTCGTAAGGATAGAGGCGTGTGGCCTGGTTGTTAGGGTGTTGCACTTGAGATCACATGATCATGATTTCAATTCTCAAACCGGGCGGTGGTTTGTGTTTTTGAGCAAAACACTTCATTTCACGTTGCTCTAAGTTCACTCAGCTGTGAATGAATAATTCTGCGGCGGACTGGCGTCGCGATCAAGGCTAGGGGATGTGATCTCGGTCACCTATATGCCGTGGAAATCAGGAAAGCAGCCCTATGATTCTAGGATTCGAGACAGCATTGTTTCTGTTGTGCCTGTAATTCAAAGGGTCAGCCTTGTCACACTGTGTGTCACGCTGAATATCCCCGAGAACTACGCTAAGGATACACGTGTCTGTGGAGTGCTCAGCCACTTGCACGTTAATTTCACGAGCAGGCTGTTCCGTTGATCGGATCAACTGGAACCCTCGACGTCGTAAGCGACGGAGTGCCGACAACAACAACAAGGACTGCATTACGCAATGCCGTCTTCTTTCTTTATCAGAATTCAAGAGAGTCATTAGAGAGGTATTTGGTTGCTATTTCTACCTGCGCAAACCACTTCCGAAAATCTCATTTGTTGGCCTGATAATAAAAAGCTTGCTGTAGTCCTGTTTAATGATATATTGTTAATTCCAGGAAAGATAGTAGCGTTAGATATGTAAAACACAATAACAACTAACTCACTTAGAATGTTTATCTATAATTTTGTTGCTAATAGAAATATTTCATTTTTAATTATAAGTATGCAAAATAATTTACAAGAAGCTAACACCATCTGTTATGTAGACATTCCAGACACACACTCACACTCACACACACGCACACACGCACACTAACACAAACATATGCGTGCAACAATATGTATAGCATATATGTATGTATATATATATGTGCGTGTATATATATTCGCTATGATAGATCGCTAGCCACTAAAACTTTTTGTATTTTCTCTGCCCGTTTATTTTTGTGTTCCTTTCTGTTAAAGAGCGTAGGCTCGAAACATAAAAGACTTTCTTACTTCCCGAGCGTTAAACTAATACATCTGTTTGTTGTTTACACACCTGTCTTCGTCTTATGTTTTTTTTGTAAATTCTCATTTCATATATATATATATATATATATATATATATATATATATATATATATATATACATATATATATATATATATATATATATATATATATATATATATATATATATATATATATATACATACACACACACACATATACACACAGTGAGTGTATGCAACTTGTTTATAACAAACGGGTCTGGTTTACTAAATTTCATTTCATTTCATGTGCCCGTATATATATATATATATATATATATATATATATATATATGCATGTATGTATGTATTATATATATATATATATATATATATATATATATATATATATATATATGTATGCATATATATATGTTTAAATATATAGATGTAGGAGTGGCTGTGTGGTAAGAAGCTTGCTTCCCAACCACATGGTTACTCTGAGCTGGGTTGAGTTTACCACGAGGTGCTTGTTTCCTCTCGAACTTAATCAGATATTTGTTGTGGCTGGTATTTATTATATCTTTCATTGCTCTTGTTTGTAATTCATGCCGTTTCTTTTTGTTTTGCATACATATATACCAATATCCACCCATATACACACATAAACACATACACACACACTTCACTGTATCAGTGAATTGACAAGACAATCGGATGTTCTTACATACCGCTGGTCACAATGCGCTTCCTCATATTGCTTTCGAATCATGCCAGCCTGAGTATTCATTGTAGTTACCATGTCCCCAAAATTGTTTGCTTATGGTAAAAGATGTAAAAACATCATATCCGCTCAGTGCTTTCCTCTTATTTCGACGCCCTTAGAGACTCTGTCGCTTCGTCGCCTTTAAAAACTTTTAGCAAAAGTTCTGTAATTATAGAGGAATAGGGAAGTCGATTACATGGACCTCAGATTTCAACTGGTAGCTATTTTATCGATTCAGAAAAGATGAAAGATGAAGTCGGCCTCAACGGAATTTAAATTCAGAACGTACAGACCTGGAATAAGTGCCGCAAAACCGATTTACTTACGATGTATTCTTAATAATTCTTTCTAATTGTGGTTCTAGGTGAGCAATTTTGAAGGGCGTCGTTCCCTAGCATTGAACTAGCACCTATTTTATTGACTACCGAAAGGATGAAATGTCAAGTCGACCTCAGTTGAGCTTGAACGCAGAACGTAAAATCTTTGAAGAAGCGCTTCTAAGCGTTTTGTCCGACGTACGAACGATGTATTCTTAATAATAAAATATGTAACAGGACTTATAGCGATTGAGAGGTGTCGATAAATGATCAAGTGTGAAACTTAAGTGACTTTCACAGGAAACTAAGTACAATACACATTTACAGTGTGAGAGCTATAAGTAATAGATAAATAAATGAGGATATAGATAGACAAAGAAGACATGTAAGACAGTAAAAACGATAAAAAGATTATAGCAAAGATAATTTATTGATTTCTTTTTCGCTGTTTTTCAACAGGTTCTAGAAGATGATTTGTTATCTCTCTCTCTCTCTCTCTTCACACACACACACACACACACACACACACACACACACACACACACACACACACACACACACACACACACACACACACACACACACGCATACATACGCACACATACATAAGAACGGTGAGCCAGCAGAAACAGGTATCGCACCGGACAAAATGCTTAGTCGCATTTCAAAAGGTGCATTTCAAAAGCTAATTTATCTATCGTCATTTCGGAGTCGGTTTATTAAGTATCAGCCGTGTACTGAGGTCGACGTAAATGTTCTCTCCTCTCTAAATTGTTGATATTGTACCGATGTTTGAAACCGTATATGTACACATATATAATTGTCATATTTCGCACTTCTAACGAAAATGGGTTTTTGTACAAAGGTATTAATAAAAGTTAAAAAAATAAAAATAAACTACAATAATATAATGATGCCCAATTGCAACAAAACGAAGTGATATTTGAAAATACTCGAATATACTGAAATACTAAATGAATACGTACATACACTTCCAACAATTTGTGTCAGATAAGAGAAGTGAAGTGAGAGAACCGATGTTTATTCCATTAGTTTACTTCTGTTTCATAATAATGTTGTATAATTGACATTATATCACCATTCGAACGTGTATGAACTATACATATGAATATATACGCACACCCATTCATACAAATGTAAGCTCTGTTTGATTCTTTGAATCCGTATTCCCCGCTTATACATACTAGCAGAAAGACCGCCCTCCGGGCAGTTTTCTGCTGGCCGCTTGATAATATTTTCACACTTGATTCCCAATTCTAATAATTTTTATATTTTACGTTTATTTCTTTGTATAATAGTGCTTACTTGCTTAGTAAATATTGCTTCCATTATTTTACCATATTTATAATCTCTTTTTTTCAAACAAACATCACGGTAGTCCCGCTACGTTTAGTGTGCAAAAAAAAAAAAAGCTTTTCCAGTCGCATACTTTTTGGACGATCCATGTTGAATTGCAAAATCCTAATATGATATTTGTGTAATAGCAAAATCAAGCCTGGAGTGTATGTATGCTTATATTAGCGAGGCAGTGTGTGTGTGTGAGGGTGAGAGAGAACTTTGCAAATAAAAAAATGAATGAAATAAACATGAAGTGAAAAGCTCGTATAAATAAAAGATCATAAAAAAAAAAAACTTGTACTGAATATTTAAATTTGTGAACTTGATATTCAATAATAAAAGGAAGTTCAGAAAGAAAATCTTCCCGAAAACTTCAATTTATAAAAAATCTCACTTGCTTAGTAAATATTTCTTTTAGTAATTTATCGTAATTTATCGTAGTTGTAATATATCTGTAAGGTAATCCAACAACGTTTAGCGTGCTAGAAATAACAGCGATCACATAGTTATTATTGTAAGCCTTACAACATTCCAAACAACCATACTAACAAAATCACTTCTTAATTTATTTTCAAAAAATTATATCAGTATATTAAAATGAATATTAATAAATATTCATTAACAAACACCGGAAACTGATATTAATCTTGAAATTGTGCCTCGCAAATTTATACAGCCATTTTGTGCATTAGCATTCGTTCATAAATAATTTTTTTACATTACGTATATGGAATAAACTGTGGGTTTTGCAAATAGCAAGTTAAAGCTTGAAATGAAAACATTGAAATGAATATATATTCAATTATTATTAATGAAAATAGAGGTGAGATAGAGTGAGAGACCGTTGCAAATGAAAACGGAAAATTTCACCTGCAACGAATTAATATTTTGTTGTGTCTGGGGATAACCATTAAAATCTACTCCGCAATGTAACCCTCCTAATCCCATGCCCCTTAAATTACAGAACGTGTGCCAAAGCAATAATCCTTTCTACTATAGGCGCAGGCGTGGCTGATTGGTAAGAAGCTTGATTCTCAACCACATGGCTCCGGGTGGTACGTTGGGCAAGTGTCTTCTGCTCGGGATGACCAAAGCCTTGTGAGTGAATTTGGTAGACGGAAACTGAAAGAAGCCTGTCGTATACATGTATATGCTTGTGTCTGTGTTTGTTGCGCCACCATCGCTTGACAACCGATGTTGAAGTGCTTACGTCCCCGTAACGTAGCGGTTCGGCATGAAGAGACCGATAAAATAAGTACTAAGCTTACAAAGAACAAGTCCTGGGGTCGATTTGTTCGACTAAAGGCGGTGTTCCAGCATGGCTGCAGTCAAATGACTGAAACAATTTACACACATACACACCTATACTCACACAGAGTTGATACGCTGTTTGATTTTTCTTTTCAGCGTTGAATGTGCATCATTCTACTTCCATTGCACAAGCACACACACACACACACACACACACACACACACGCAAATATTCACATGCCTCCTTTTTACATACACACACATATATTCACTCAGTGTTGAAACGCTGTTTGACTTTTCTTTTCAGCGTTGAATGTTCACCATCACACCAGTTTGCCATCACCCCTTCCTTCCTTATTCATCTATCATCCCTTCCTTTCTCATTCATAGTATAAGATTATTTTTCTCGTATCTCAATCTCCTTGCGAGCACGCACATCATCTTTGGTTACTATCGAAACAGGTTTTCGCCATGGTGATGTGTAAAATACGCGTTTCTGATTGACTAAAATACCCACATTTTGCAAATTTTAAAGGTTAATAACTCTTTAATTATACGTTTATAGGAAAGATGTATTTCATTTTCATAATTAGTATACAAAACTTAATCCATATACTAAATTTGAAAACAATTAGAACAAACTGACGAAAACCGCAAAATCAATATATATATATATATATATATATATATATATATATATATATATATATATATATATATAAACCTAGGCACAAGGCTTGAAATTTTGGGAGAGAGGGCTAGTCGGTTACATAGACTCCAGTGCGTAACTGGTACTTAATTTATCGACCCCGATAAAGGATAGAAGTTAAAGTAGCGAAGTAGCAAAGAACGTAACGACGGGCGAAATTCCGATAAGCATCTCATCCAGCGTGCTAACGATTCTGCCAGCTCGCTACCTTAGAAACAATAATAATAATAATGATAATTATTATTATTATTTATATTATTTATCGACATGCGCATTATTACAGAACTTCGGTTATTTTCTCTCATTCTTTCTTTTGGTCATTTTTGTTCTTTTCTTTTGGTTGTTGTCTTGATTTTTAAAAAATTCTCTTTCCTCTTCTATCCCCCTCCTCTCTCTCTATTTTTTGTCTATATATATATTTGTTATATATTTGTTTTATATTTATTTTGTTCTTTTGCCCATTGTTTTTCTTTGTTCTTTAATGCATTTGCTGTTCATGTTTTTTTATTCGCTTTCTTCCTTACGAATTCCCTCTCCCCCTCTCTCTGTTTCTTTGTTTACTCGTGTATTTGTTAGTCTCCCTTTCTTTCTTTCTTTCTTTCTCTTTCTTTCTTTCTTTCTTTCTTTCTTTAATTCTTGTTTTAGTTCTTCCTTTCTTTTTTCTTTCGTTTCTTCCTTACCTCCTTCCTACTTTTCCTGTTATTTGGCCATTCCTCTACAATTTATACACACACACACACATCCATTCACCCGTACATCTATATATAGACATGCATATATATATATATATATATGTGTATATATATATATATATATATATATATATATATATATATATATATATATGCATGTCTATTCTTTTTTCCTTTTCCTTTTCTTTATTTGTTTTCACCGACCACCATTGAGACACGATACTTCCGCTGTTGAGGTCAATGAATACCAACCAATGTCTGGATATACCCTCCACCGTTCCACCCTCTTCTTACAACTGCCGCCGACAAAAACCACCCTACCACCACCACCACCACCACCACCACCACCACCACCACCACCACTACCACTACCACTACAACTACTACTACTACTACCACCTCCCCCATCATTACCACTGCTACACAGCTGTAAGCTAATTACCATCAACGTTACCATTAACAAACAGTACCGTAATTACGATCCCTTCACCACTACCACCACTACCACCACTACCACCACCATCACCGCACATTGCCACTGCCATCAATTTCATAATTACCGCCACCAACAACAGCTCAAGCACTGCCATAAGAACATTAAACACCTCCATCACCATCTCCCCACACACACCGCCACTATAATCACCACCGTCGCCAAAATCACTACCACCGCCACCCAATCTCTACCATGAAATCACCACCGCCGTTACCTCAACTCCACCATAATCGTTACCGTCACCGCCACCGCCCCGCTATCTCCATAGCCACCATTATGACAGCCGTCACAACTAGCCACCACTGGACATCTATGACCAGCACCACCTACCACACCACCACCACCTACCACACCACCACCACCTACCACACCACCACCACCTACCACACCACCACCACTGACAACAGCAACAACAACATAACCACCGCCACCACAGTCATCATCATCAACATAACCACCGCCACCACCGTCATCATCATCACCAACTACGACTACTCCTTCTCGAACACGTCACTTCCTTACACCTTAGTCTCTCTCACACAAAAGGCGTAAATCGACAGCAGACGACAGAGCACTCAAAATATGTCCTTCATTCAGTTTTGTTGTTGTTGTTACTGGTAGTGCCGTTGCTGTTGCTGTAATTGTTGTTATAACTGTTGTTTCCTTGTCCGA
>NC_142938.1:65163584-65181084 GCF_046866305.1 Octopus bimaculoides | reverse complement strand
TCATTCGGTCAATCCCTTTGTATACACACATGCACACACGTATACAGAGATACTCACAAAAACTTATAGTATGCATGCATACTCACGTGCTCTCGCACACATATTTAAAATGGATAGCTCCATAGACACACATAAAGAGAAAATATGGACACATACACAGAGAGTCGTGCATACACACATATATTCACGCATAAACACACAGAGTATACACGCACACGTTAGCTGGCCGTGGTTGCTTACACACAGATACCAGGTTCAATGTTGCCCACTTGCTATCCACGTATCATGTCAAGTCTCATAGCTGTCATTTTAAGTTATAGGGATGTAAGAAAAAGAAACAACACCCGTTCACAAGCAGTGATGGGACACAGACACACACGCACACACACAACACACACACATATGGGACAGGCTTCTCTCAGTTTCCATCCACCAAATCCACTCACACAAGCTTCGGTTGACCTGAGGCTATAACGGAAGACACCTATACAAGATGCCACCATAGAGTGGAACTTCAACAGGAACCATGTGGTTGAGAAGCAGACTTCTTACAGGACACTCACACACACACACACACACACACACACACACACACACACACACACACACACACACGGGCACACACACTCAAACACACACACACACACGCACACACACTCAAACACACACACACACACACACACACACACACACACACACACACACACAGAGGCACAGAGGTAATTCGAGAAGTTTTGGTTATTATGTAGTATTCACCATTACACGTCTTTCATTTGCTAATAGGAGTTATCGACTTGTACATGTAGTAGAAAACACGTAAGATATCTACTGTTAAAAATACTTCAGAAAGAGAATCAAATCACACGAAATAACATTTGGATGAAGCGTTTATATATACATGCTACATGTACAATTTTGTACTCCTATTAGCAAATGAAACACGTGTAATGGCCAATGAAAAATACAAAAAGATTTTCCAATCTCCTCCTATGACTGTTTAATTGCGCATACTTCATACAAATATAGCATCTACATACAGATATGAAGTGCTGGAAAATGCAGAAGTGCTTCATAAGAACACAGCTTGGATTTTAAGCCATGGAGATTTTCCAATTTATTGTATCTCTAAAGCATGAAGCTATGAGTAAATCATACACACACACACACACACACACACACACACACACACACACACACACACACACACACACACACAAACACACACATGTGCGAACATACATCCTCACATAGGCACGTATGTATTCATTTAAAGAGAGAGAGAGAGAGAGAGAACGTTGGGATGGTGATATATATATATATATATATATATATATATATATATATAGATAGATAAAGAGAGAGAGAGAGAGAGAGAGAGAGAGAGAGAGAGAGAGAGAGAGAGAGAGAGGGAGGGAGAGAGAAAGCGTTCGAGTAAGAGGTAACTCGGGAGTGAACAGGTACATCAATGCAGTAGGTACATAATTATATTAGATATTATATAACGTTGGAGTGAAATAACAACAAAAACATATAACGCGATATAAAATTTAATAAATGCATAAGAAAGTAAGTAAGCAATATATATATATATATATACACGCACACGTACAATTACACACATATATATATATATATATATATATATATATATATATATATATATATATATATATATATATATATATATATATATATGTATATATTTGTACGTATATATATATAAGTATATATATATATATATATATATATATATATATATATACACAAGCACATATATATGTATATATATTTATATGTTTATTTATATAGAAATAGAAAACAATAAACACAATATTAATATATGAATATATATATATATATATATATATATATATATATATATATATATATATATATATATATATATATATGTATGTATGTATATACACATCATATCCCATTTCACAGAATGCTATAAATATTTTATGAAATTATATACCATCTGTGCTCATCTCTCAAGGTATATTCTATACGTATATTGCATAGTCAATTTTTTTGTTTGATATGATTAAGGTTACGGTGTGCATCGCATCTACAAACTTAATATGATGTTAACATCTTAATTTTTCTCCTCTCTTCGATATTTTTTTTTGCCGTTTCTGAAGAACATCCAAAAGGTATTTAATCAGTATTCCACTTATTCTCTTTGACTCTCTAATGTTCTTAGTCATCAGACTTTCCGGTGTTTCTACCCGAAACTAACCGAGGATTTTGACCTTTTTAAAGTATAGAGTAGCATACAATAACGAGATTTCCGATAAAGATACTATGATATTTAATACGTTTCAACTTTTATAAGGCGTATGATATCATTTTCAGAAACACGTATAATTTCTAGTCTCAAATAAACGACACAAACTTATGTATTTATACAAACATTCATCTATTTCTGTATATACTTCAGCATATAAGCATTTTAATCCAAATTCATTAACCTGTAACCCATTGCATATCATCTTTATTCTTTTCACATGTGGAGTTATGCATAAATGCATATTTTCACAAATATAACAATTTATGCATATATACATACACTATGCATATATACGTGAATATATGTACGTATGTTTGCATATATACATAACTTCACATCGTCTTGGCTTAATGGACCTCACCGTTTGTTTTTAGTGTTTTGTTCTCACTGTCCTGTTTTTGTTACCACTTTCACCCTCCGCAAAAAATCCCAAATTTTATTTAATTTGCTTTGCGGGAAGGACTGTTTTAATGAAGTCGCGTAATGTCCTGCACCCAGTAGGTATGTACATTTATGTATGTATATATGCATATATTTATATATTATTTATATCATTATATGATCGAACGCCACGCATCCCTTTCCAAGTAAGTTTTATCTTAATAATTACGATACGCACTCCTATTCTATCTCTTCCCTGTCTATCCATCTCCCTCTCTTGTTCTTCTTCCTTTCTGTTTTTCTCTCCCACTCTTCCCCTATTCTTCTCATCTCTCTCTCACTCTTCCGACTTGACTCTCTCGTTGCACACATGTAACGAAAGGCCATCTATCTTTCTTTTTTCCACTTACTTCCTAAAGACAAGACATGTTTTTACCTGTCTCTTCTTAAAGCTCGTTTTTCCAGCGTTCACTTCTTCACATCGTCTTGGCTTAACATCCCTGACTGTTTGTTTTTACTGTTTTGTTCTCACTGTCCTATTTTTGTTACCACTTTCACCCTCCGCAAAAAATCCCAAATTTTATTTAATTTGCTTTGCGGGAAGGACTGTTTTAACGAAGTCGCGTATTGTCCTTACCTTCGAAACGTGGAGTAGATAAAACAGGGGACAACTGATGAAGGGAATGTTCTTTATGCTGCATGTCTCGTTTCTCTGGGGTATTTTTTCGTTGTTCGAAAAAAGTTCGTTTTCTATGTTTTTGCCTTTTATGTTTTCGTTTCTCATTGTGTCTACGTTTTTTGATGTCCTGTACCCATATATGCATGTATATATATTTATATATGTAGGTATGTACATATGCATATATTTATGTCCCCCGTCACTTAGCAATAGAATAAGTACTAGGCTTACAAAGAATAAGTCCCGGAGTCAATTTGCTCGACCAATGGCGGTGCTCCAGCATGACCACAGTCAGATGACTGAAACAAGTAAAAGAGAGTAAAAGAGTAAAAGAATAAACTTTGTTCTAGATACACACACACACGCACGCAAACACACACACAGACACACACACACACGCGCGCGTGCTCATGCATATATCAGATATAAATACATGCATACCTACATACATGCGCGTGCACACATGCGCGTGCACACATACGCGTGCACACATACGCGTGCACACATGCGCTCGTGTATAGAATTTTCAAAGATTTTTTTTTTTCAAGAATTCAGCGCGAAATTTTCGTTCTTGTTTTCGTCTAAATTCCTGTGATGGCACTTCGTATTCTTTGCCGGAAGAATTTAAATAAAACGCGAAGGGAAACATATACACAAATACATGCATTTCTATAGATGAATATACGTCCACACATCACTGTATATATCCATGCAGCCATCAACATATACAAGCACCGCCACACACACACACACACACACACACACACACACACACACACTCACACACACACTCACACACACACAAGCACAAATCCAGTTCTTTTGTCTATACAACGCTCTTAAATCCATCTGTTGGTTCTACTCTTACAGTTACATGTATAAACACTAATACAAATACACACACACACACACACACATACACACACACGCACACGCACATACATATATATATATATATACTCAAAAACATATTACGTAAACAAACCATTTAATCTATTTTACAAACACTTACATAGTGACATACATATATACATTACATATATATACATATACATATATTACACACACACACACACACATATATATATACATACTCGCACATATTGCGTAAACAAACCATTTAATCTATAAAAAATTTTCGCTACAAATCATTGCAACACACACACAGGTGCGCGCACACACACACACACACACACACACACACACACACACATAGGTAAAGACAATGTGTCACACACATACATTCCGACACCATCATGCACCTGTTCAGAGAGCTACATTATATAGTAGCTCTATCTATCTATCAATCTATCTATCTATCTATCTATCAATCTATCTATCTATCTATCTATCTATCTATCTATCTATCTATCTATCTATCTATCAACTACATATATATATAAATATATACATGTATACATGCATACATACATACCTACATACATGCACACCTACATTCATGCATGCATACATATACACCTACCTACCTACCTATTTACCTACCTACCTACTTACCTTCATTCCTACATACATACGTACAGACAGACAGACAGACAGACATACGTACATACATTAACACACACACGCAAACACAGACACGCACATTAGCACAGACACACACACACACACACACACACACACACACACACACATTCTGAATCAAGCATATGTGCACGAGTGTTAAGAAGCTTGCTTCCCAACCACATGGTTCCGGGTTCAGCTCCACTGCACGAAACCGTTGGCGTGTTTATTCTAGTATACCCTCGGGCCGGCTAAAGCCTTATGAGTGAATTTGGTTGACGGAAACTGTAAGAATCCTGTCGTATATATGTATGTGTGGATATATATATGTGCGTGTGTGTGTGTGTGTGTGTGTGTGTGTGTGTGTGAGTGTGTGTGTCAGTGTTTTACCCCACCATCGCTTGACGAGCGGTGTTAGCACGTTTACATCCCCGTAGCCTAGTGGTTCGGTAAAAGCCACCGATAGAATATGTACTAGGCTTACAAAGAACAAGTCCTGGGGTGGATTCATCCGACTAAAAACAAATCGTTAACGGTGATGCCCCAGCATGGCCATAGTCTAACGACTGAAACAAGTGTATATATATATATATATATATATATATATATATATATATATATATATATATATATATATATGTGTGTGTGTGTGTGTGTGTGTGTGTGTGTGTGTGTGTGTGTGTGTGTGTGTGTCCGCCACTACATTCTTCCACGTTACAAATTTAATTTAAATTTAATTTGTGGTCTGTGGGAAGAGCCATTCTAACAATGCGTCCTGCCCTAACTCTTCGAAACGCTTAGTTTTAGAATGGTGGCAGCTGACGAAGGAAATGTTTTCTATGTGGCCTGTGTGTTTTCTGTACTCCGTTTATCATTTTGTCGACATTTTTTTACTACGTCCTGTACCCAAATATGCATCTATATATATACATGTAGATGTAGGTATGTACATACATGTACGTATATACGCATATATTCATATATCATTTGTATTATATATACACATAGATATTTTTTATTTTCATTCCCTTTTCCTTTGAAATTGCTCTTATCCGTGGTTTGGGCTTTAACTGCCCTTTCTAGCATGTAAGGCGCCCAGTTAAAGGTCACCTCTTTCGTGTATAAATACATAAATTGTTTGTACACTGTTTTGTTGGCACTCCGTCGCTTACGACGTCGAGGGTTCCAGTTGATCCGATCAACGGAACAGCCTGCTCGTGAAATTAACGTGCAAGTGGCTGAGCACTCCACAGACACGTATACCCTTAACGTAGTTCTCGGGGAGATTCAGCGTGACACAATGTGACAAGGCTGACCCTTTGAATTACAGGCACAACAGTTTGTACACTATTACATATGAAAATACATTGCCTATTGACATTATTACGCACGCTAGCCACCGGTATGAAAATTTTTCTAAATTTTCTACCCTTCTAATTTTCACAGTATTTATGTGTGCGTGTGTGTGTGTGTGTGTGTGTGTGTGTGTGTGTGTGTGTGTGTGTGTGTGTGTGTGTGTGTGTGTAAAAGTATATACGTATGTTGTACGTTACGAAAGTATGCACTTATGTACGTATATATGTATTGTTACAGGTACATGTATAAAGTACAAGCTACGAATACTACCTCTTTTCATTAACGGTTTTCACAAACGAAATATGGAACATACATTAATACTTTGTGCATACGCATATATACACACACATACACACATGCACACAAAGACACACGCAAATACACGCACACACACACACATACATACACAACAGCAAGAAGAAAATGAACGACGAAAACAATAATACCGAGGACACGTGATGCATGTTTTATGTTGCAGAATATAATGCAAATACAGCAAAAAAAAAAAAATAAAGAAACAACATGGCGGAGACAGCACTGTATATTATATTTGTGCAACATTACTCTGACAACAAATGTATTTGACAGTATAATACAGGATAACTGCAACAGCCGTTGCAATTATTTATTGCATTTGGTAGTAATAATAATAATAATAATAATAATAATAATAATAATACTAATAATAATAATAATAATAATAATAATAATAATCCTTTCTACTATAGGCTCAAGGCCTGGAATTTTTGGGGAGGGGTATAGTCGATTAATCGACTCCAGGTACATAATTTATCGTTGCTCGAAAGGATGAAAGGCAAAGTCAACCTCGGCGGAATTTGAACTCAGAACGTAGTGACCGACGAAATACTGCTAAGCCTTCCGCACGGCGTGCTAACGATTCTGCCAGCTCGCCGCCGCCGCCGCCGCCGCCACCACCACCACCACCAACACCACCACTACCACTACCACCACCACGACGACGACGACGACGACGACGACGATAATAATTTTAAATATTTGTTTTGCAAGATCTTTGATGTGAAATCGTGTGTTGAAACAGATGTTGTTGTATTGGCTAAACTGGCAATATGACCATCCCCAAGTACAATAATAATAATAATAATAATAATAATAATAAATGCCCTGATGCATTATCAGGCAGTGGCTCTCATGGCTTCTGATCTTAATTGATTGGAAGTGTTATCATGTACATTGTTTTGTCTTGGTATAAAAAGATGGTTTACAGCAAATATTCTGCTTAATGCCACAGATTTGCTTGTGAGTTGTTTGACCTTAACCAGTTGAGCATGTCCCTTGGTGGCTGACGATATATGCATCTCTGATCACGAGCAGAAGTAGTGGGGTAGCATCATAGCCATGTGTTGAGAGGAGTTCTTTGGGGTTTGAATAATTCACCTTTGGAAACATGGGTGTTTTGCTCAACATCCTTAAACAAACCTTATTCAGGGACCTTTTGAGAAGGATGGGCTACTCAACCTGAAGAAAATTCTAACTGGGCCCTACTTGCGAGGTCATGCGATCACCATGTCGCGCACATATGGTTGTGATGCATGTGCCTGGTGTACTCTTATCAGACGGGTAGTCATGATGGGTATAATGGGCTTCGTATATTTTACCCCAGTGTCACTTTGAAGGCATGCACTGCTCTCTCACTCAATAATAATAATAATAATAGTAATAATGATGATGATGATGATGATGATGATGATGATAATTTCTTTTTTAGCCATAAGGGCATAAATGGGATGGAGTATCATATGGACACACAAGTTTTCGTGGGGACTTAGCTAAAAGATGAGGCAAAAAAAAAATGGAAAAGATAGTGAAATGCGATAAAAGTATTCATAGTAAACAAAGAATGTGATAACATGAATGATGCAGTCTTCCTGATACATGGAGAAACTCCCATTTGAGCCAATCAAGGACCCCGGCATATCCAGGATTACCCTGAATGATCCTTTCTATTATGGGCAAAATGTCCGGAATTTTAGGGGAAGAGGTCAGTTGATTATATTAACCTAAGTGCTAGAGTGGAACTTATTTTATCGACCCCATGAAGAACGAAAGGGAAAATCGATCACGGTGGAAGTTGAACACTGACCGTAATGACGGACGAAATGACGCTGCGCATTTTGTCTGGAGTACTAACAATTCTGCTAGCTTGCTGCTTTAATAGTGCCTTGACAGTTTATCGCGAACAGGTAACGCCGCACTTTTCTTTAATAATTTCGATCGACATATTCGGTCAAAATTAATTCAATACAAAAATAAAGCCTACAACGGCTTTTCAAAGTTTACAAAAAATGTTCAACAGAAGATATGGCTTCCACTTAAAGCGGAAGTCTATAATAAATTTTCCTTTAATAGAGGACAATAGTCCCAATCCCGCCTCCTATATAAAAACAAAGTCTAAAACGTCATGAAACACTTCGAATTTTTACCCCACCCCCACCCACAAAGCAATGCCACAATGGCCACAGAATTAAATTTAACAGATCCTATTTCCCGGTATACCGTGGAAGAGTAAAAACAAAGTTCAACAAACACAACAACGGTAGCAATCCACGAAAAAAAGGAATCCGAAAATAGCAAAACGCTTACCAGCACCAAAAAACACGACCACATCATATGTATAGTGTGGACCTAAAGTTACGCACCAATAAGCTTAATACGCTCCAGAATTGTGAAAGTCATGTTTCAATATTCGTAAAATTGAATAAAATAACGATGAATGCTCACATACTTGTACAAGATGAACAAAAATGAATAATAGCCCTGAAATTTTGGGGGAGGAGTTAATCGATTACATCGAATCCAGTGTTTAATTTACCGACCCCGAAAGAATAGGAGGAAAAGTCGATCTTAGCGGAATTTGAACACAGAACGTAAAGACGGACGAAATGCCGCTAAGCATTTTAGCCGGCGTGTTAACGATTACTGCCAGCTCTTATACCTTAATAAATAATAGTAGTAATAACGTAAAATGAATAAAATGTCATATGTTTAGGTGCATGACTTTTGGTCCGCCGTCTATATACACGCACGCATTATGTAAGCCTCCGACGTTGTAGGGTGTGCTAAAATGTTTGCGTAAATATATTGTAATGTAAATACAGAAGGTGTCTCATTGCGATTCAACATTTATGACACAAAGAATACCAGGACTCAAATTTACGAATGAATTTACTGCTGAGATGTTCAATATTGAGTGACCTTAATCAGAACTAATTTGGGACAGAGTAAAGAAACACACACCCTTCTGACGTTTCCCCACCCTTTTTTTTTTTGCATCTAACTGGAGTTTATTATTTAACTTTCTAAACTTTGCACAAAGCCAGCAACTTTGAGTAGATGGGGCAAACGATTACAGATTGGTATTTTATTTTATCGACCATGAAATGAAAAGCAATATCAGCCTCGTTGCAATTTGAACGCAGATTGTGAAGAACCGGAAGAAATTACTCCAGTATTTTATCGACGTGCTAACGATTCTGCCAGATCGCCAATTTACTTCAATAATCAATCACTATATTTTTCAGTGGAAGTCAACCCCTCCTCGCCTTAATCTGACGCGGTTATTTATTTATACAATATGAATTAAAGCAATTAACCGCCATTCTTAACGGGCAGCCATCGACTTTTTCTCGCCAGACGTTTTCTTTTTAAACTATTTAAACGCTGTTCATAGCTTTTTGTGCTTAGAGATCACCCATACAAAGATAAGAAATATATCCACAGGCGAACACACAAAGTACAGCACTAAATGATTTTTATAAAAAGATTTATGAACATCCACAACTAGTATTATGAACGTTTCATTTCAATTTTTCCATTTTATTCCAGCATCAAGCAAGTCATCTTAAACAATCGAAACCGGTACATATTTTATTTTTGCGTGATAAAGTTCAGCATTTTCGTATTTTTATCTTTCCCTCATTTTTTAAAAAATAAACGTAACACAGTATCATGCAATCTGAATACGGTAAACAGAATCATCAGCACCACTATCATCTATTGCAGCAAGAACATCCTAAGACAATTTCTTTTGATGTTTTCTCTCGTATTCGTGAGTCTTAAGGTTGAGTAACTAGATTCGGTAGCTTTTCTGTTGTGTAAAATACAGCCATGTCTATCATTAATATCGTTAAAACTCCGTCTAACTTTATTGGTAACAAAACTAACCTATTTTCGTTCTAATTTTATGATTTTCCTTGTATGCAACGAGAAATGGTTGATTATTTTCGAAAGAGTTTTCGGATTAGCAAACAGGAAATAGAAAGTATATAGCTTCACTAAACATTAATCTAACAAAGGATCACCGGATATTTCGAAAGCCGCTTTCACTCCACTTCGTAACTTTTGCTGTGAGGAAAAATGCATAACTGTAGGAGTATTGTCGTTGGTAGTAAAAGGCAGCGATGCATCTGAATCGGTCGCCGGCGTTTCGTCCTATACGTTCCGAGTTCAAACTCTCTTGGGGACGAAATCGCCGTTCATGATTGACAAAATTAGTAGTAGTTGGGATACTGAAGTCGATTTACCCCTTCCTCAGACCTGGTGGTGCTGTACCAAAACTAATTAACATTTGCTAACAAAATGTCCCCTACATCTAAATTTTATCCATAGGGCACGAGACTGCTTCAGCTACAAAACGTTTCATGAATTAGAGGAAGTAGGGGAAAAAAAAACAAAAAAAAACAAAACAAAAAAAAACACTGACCGATGTTTTGTTAATGTTTCAAAGAAATTGGGAAAAAGAATATACACATCATAAACTTACTTTCTCAGATGCAGTACGAAACTTTCTCGGTGAACAAGTCGCGGTTTCAAAGCGACGAAAATATTTTAAATTAAATTTGAATTGAATATAACGGTTTTTGTGTTTTTTTAAATGACTTATAAACACCTTCCACGCTCCACTATTTTAAAAAATTCTTTATTTTGAATATGCAACATAAAACAAGGCAATGAGATTTTAATATCTCAAAAGGATTCTTTCGTTTAATAGCGGAACAATACATTCACATGTGTATAATATACATCTCAATCGATTTATAAAGTTTCATATATAATATTTAATATTCTTCGATCTCATCTTCCGTTTCAGCTGTGTCTATACCAACTTCTTCATAATCTTTCTCCAGCGCAGCCATATCTTCGCGCGCTTCCGAGAACTCTCCTTCCTCCATACCTTCACCAACATACCAATGAACAAAAGCTCGCTTGGCATACATCAAGTCAAATTTATGATTCAGACGGGCCCAAGCTTCAGCAATAGCTGTCGTATTGCTCAGCATACACACGGCCCGTTGGACCTCGGCCATATCTCCTCCGGGGACAACAGTCGGGGGCTGGTAATTAATACCAACTTTAAATCCGGTTGGGCACCAATTCACAAACTGGATGGATTTTTTCTTTTTAATTGCTGCAATAGCTGTGTTAACATCTTTCGAGACCACGTCACCTCGGTACAACAGACAGCAAGCCATGTACTTTCCACGACGAGGGTCACATTTAACCATCTGGTTACTGGTTTCAAAGCACGCATTTGTTATTTCAGAAACAGTTAACTGCTCGTGGTACGCTTTCTCAACCGATATTATTGGTGCATACGTAATCAATGGGAAATGAATACGTGGATAAGGTACCAGGTTGGTTTGAAACTCTGTTAAATCAACATTAAGGGACCCATCAAACCTTAGAGAAGCAGTAATAGAACTCACTACTTGAGCAATGGGACGATTAAGGTTCATATATGTTGGATACCCAACATCTAAATGCTTTTTACAGATATCATAAATTGCTTCATTGTCGACCATGAAAGCGCAATCACAATGCTCTAGATTGGCATGAGAGGTTAGGACGGAATTGTAGGGTTCTACTACAGCTGTAGAAACTCGCGGTGCCGGATAGACTGAAAATTGAAGCTTTATCTTTTTACCAAAATCAACACTCAGACGCTCCATTAACAGAGACGTAAAACCAGAACCAGTGCCGCCACCGAAACTATGAAAAATCAAAAAGCCTTGGAGGCTAGAGCATTGTTCAGATATTTTATGAATTTGGTCACAGACCAAATCAATGATTTCCTTGCCAACAGTGTAGTGACCCCTGGCATAATTGTTGGCTGCGTCCTCTTTACCACTGATGAGTTGGTTGGGGTGAAATAACCGGCTGTATTTTCCAGCGCGTACTTGATCTGGAAAAGATATTGAGCAATAATTACATATCAAACTGGCAATATCAATATAGTTGGAAGATTTTTGTCAGAAAAAGCATAAAACGTAGAGATTACTAAAATACATTTTCGTATAACTTGCTTTATAACAGTTGTTCAATTGAATAAAAAACCCAAGCCCATGGCTAAATTTCATTTATGACATGGACTTAATATATTTTTTGAAAACATTTATATTCAAATAACGGATACATTCACAGAATTTCACTAGTCTAGTCATATTTAACTGATTTTAAAAGAATTTTATTATTGCAACCAGTTTCGTTTACAGATCACAATATTGAAATATTTCCCCAATAACTAAAAAAAAAAAAAATTTTAGCGGCGTTTGGGGACAACAAAAAGGAACCATTGCTCCATCTCGTCAAATCTTTTTCGAACTTTTACCAACATAGGAACACAATACAGAAGATTGATTAACCAGAACATTAAATGCGTGATCTGTCAATTCGTTGTTTAATTTACTCTTGTAAAAACAATGATAAAACGTTTATACTTACCAACAACTGAGGGTTCTAAGTCAATAAATATGGCTCTGGGGACACGTTTCCCAGAGCCTAACTCATAAAAGAACGTGCTAGACGAATTATTAGCAGCAGAAGTCTCTTCAAATGATACCTGACCATTTGGCTGGATACCATGTTCAAGACAATAGAGCTCCCAACAAGCGTTGCCAATTTGGACTCCAGCTTGTCCAACGTGAAGGCTGATACATTCTCTCTGAAAAAGGAATGTTGTATAATAGAATTATTTTATTAGAAACTAAGGAAATAAGACAAAAGGGGTAATCGAGTCAAAAAGGGAGCATTGCCAGGTAGGATGCCAGTCAGAAATTGTCTAATTCTTTCATACCTTATCCTATCGATTTACGAAAATCGCTGCATTGTATCACGATGTCAAAATCTAAAAAAAAAAAAAAAAACTGGAACGCCTTTGAACATAACTTTTCGTTAACAAACCTTCGGGGTATGGAGTTGAAAAAGAAATCCTGCATATAGTTCTTTCGGTAATTAAAAGAACGGAGACAAATCGCCTTTCCGAGAGCTAAATCGTAATACAAGATTATCCATAAATTCAATCTAACTTTTGAGCACACAAATATCTTTAACCTTCATGCAGTGTGTCTAAGTTTGCTGCTCAATTTCTCATTTCACTATTACTCCACGATATTTTGAACAGACATCATTCAGCAAAGCTGTGGGTCGACCTTAGAAATGGCTTTAGTAGTAGCCACGTTGAGGCCAATTAAATGAACAGTATCTGTAATTAGAGGGGTCTCAAATTGGTCACGAAGGTTACCCATTGGTCTTCCTGAAGATTACCTAAGTTTCAAACAATTCCGAAATCGTCAACCTTTTAAGTTAAAAATACAGATTTTTATAACACGAGAACCAAGGATCTATTAAGCGTTAAAGCTGTACAGCAGACACGGAAAACTTCTACCCTGTGAATATTGCAGTTCTACAAAAACCGAATAAATTAAGTGAATGAAGAATATATTAGTAAAATCGAAGAAACGATTTATGAAGTTCAGAAACGAATTTAAATTATGTAGTTCTAAATACGATTCTGTAGAGACTAGAAAAATGTTAACGTTAATGGGTCATACGTGAGCACGGTATGTGAATAGAGAAGTAATAATGTTTCGAACGAACAGATAAAGGTTCAATAGCTTTTTTCTTGTAAGTTTGTTCGGCCGTTATTTTGCTGCAGCAGATCAAAACAATTGTTTTAAAAATCAACGATAGACTAAAATCATAGGTTCTCTTAAATTTTTAGAGTTGTCTATACGTTTCGGTGTTGCTCATGTAAAATAGGATGCTGTTACGACTATTTTTGTCTATACCTCACAGGTCACTTTAAAGCCTAGAGGAGAATTCAACTTTAAAAAAATTCATAGAAATATTTGAAAAAATATATATATATATATATATATATATATATATATATATATATATATCAATAAAACAAATTTGAACAAAACATTTTCTAAATGTGAATGTTATAGTATTCAAGACTTGATTCCCTGTAATTTTGTAGAGTAATAGAATGGAGCAAAACGATAGCAAACTTACCATTGTTGTATCGCTCAAAAGAGGAGACACTAATAGGAAGATGGTTGCGATACGTAATTATTCAGTAACAGCTGGTTTATTCGGAGGGGAAACAGGAATGCTCTTGGCCTTCCTAAAAAAGTAATATTATTTATTCTCCTCCTACCCTTACTCTGATACTACTTCGTATCACCCAGTGGTGATGGTGATGATAGTCCAGTGTTGTGTGTTCGCTTCCGTGTTGCGTCTGTTATTATCTGAAGTTTATTGCTGAATTGCCGTTGGTTTTGTTGCAGGTTTTCCATTTTGGGTCTGCTTTATTTTAAGAATTGTTTAAAAACTGTTAGTGTCTTGCGACACATGGTTAGCCTTCACAGGCTGGTTTTCCCCCGTTTGGAGGTGAAGCGTTTATATTTTGTGTAGGGTGTCCTACACAAAATAGATGACGACACATTTTACGAGCTCTGGGAGAGCGAGGATGAGGTGGCCTACGCAAGTGATTCCGAAGAAAGTACGGATGATTATGCGGCTGCGGCACGAAGAAGGATGAGACGTTACAACATCAAGCTTGAGGCAGTCAAGAAGTTCTGGTCATTTCTTCAAGGGGAGGAAGACAACGTGAGGCTAATTCCCACCAAGGAGGTGATGGAAAGAATTAAGAGGAAAACAAATGTTTATAGGACGCTATATTTGAAGACTAGAAAAATAGAGAACGCTAATAGAAAAGGCATCAAACCCTATTATATATAAATTGGCGTGCAGAAGAAGATTTGCAACGGTGGAGGCGCAGTATATGTGTGTGTGTGTGTGTGTGTGTGTGTGTGTGTGTGTATATATATATATATATATATATATATATATATATATATATATATATATATATATATATATATATATATATATATATATATATATATATATATATATATATATATATATATATATATATATATATATATATATATATATATATATATATATATATATATATATATATATATATATATATATATATATATATATATATATATATATATATATATATATATATATATATATATATATATATATATACGTGGAGGCGCAATGGTCCAATGGTTAGGGCAGCGGACTCGCGGTCATAGGATCGTGGTTTCGATTCCCAGACCGGGCGTTGTGAGTGTTTATTGAGCGAAAACACCTAAAGCTCCACGAGGCTCCGGCAGGGGATGGTGGCGAACCCTGCTGTACTCTTCCACCACAACTTTCTCCCACTCTTACTTCCTGTTTCTGTTGTACCTGTAATTCAAAGGGTCAGCCTTGTCACACTGTGTCACGCTGAATATCCCCGAGAACTACGTTAAGGGTACACGTGTCTGTGAAGTGCTCAGCCACTTGCACGTTAATTTCACGAGCAGGCTGTTCCGTTGATCGGATCAACTGGAACCCTCGACGTCGTAAGCGACGGAGTACCAACAACAACACAATATACATACATATATACCCTAAATTTGCAAGTGTGTCTTTCGGGCAGTTTAGCTTAATGGTATCTTTCAATACATCTCAACGCTTCTAAAGCAAACTTTGTTGACTAGATATTTTATACATATTTAGATATATTTAATATCTATCTTTCGTGAAAATTTCCAGTGAATGGAATTAATATTTCGTAAGTTATGAGGAAATAAACAAACAATCCTCCAAATTGCAGCGGTCAGAAGTTAAGGGTCACTTAGAAAAAAAGAAAAAAAAAATGAACGACTACCCGAGGTATTTGTTGTTTAGAAGACTGTTAATGGGCAAACAGTTACTTCTTTTGATCTTACATTATTAGAGCATTCAGCTGTCAACATGGCGGCTTGTGAGAGACGACCGGTGTTCAGTGATGAAAAACAAAGAATTATGTGCTTTCACCAAGAGGGTAAGTCAAATTCTGCGATACCAACTATTGTAGGGAGGTCTAGAAGTATTGTGCAACAAATTGTAGCTCGTTTTAAGTTATCTGGGTTGACAGATACTAAACCCTAAACCGGTAGACCTCGTAAAACTTCACTAAGACGGGATAGTATCATGGTTAGAATGTCACTGAAGGATTGGTTTAAGAGTGCTGCTGAGATATCCCGCGAGTTTAGCTCCACTTCCAATGTCAACGTATTGCGCAAAACAGTTTCTCGGAGGTTACGAGGTTTTGGGTTCCTTGCTCGGGCACCAGCGAAGAAAGCTCTGATCTCCAAGAAGAATCAAAGAGCCCGTCTCCGTTTCGCTCACGAATATGTTGATCATGAGATCAACCCCTTTAAGTGATGAAGGGGTTGATCTCATGGACTGGCCACCTCAAAATCCTAATCTCAGCAGTATAGAAAACGTTTGGAAGATTATTGGAGATGGGGCGCGAAGAACTAATTCAAAGAACCATTTGAATTAGTTCTTCGCGCCCCATCTCCAATAATCTTCCAAACGTTTTCTATACTGCTGAGATTAGGATTTTGAGGTGGCCAGTCCATGAGATCAACCCCTTCATCACTTAAAGGGGTTGATCTTTATTGAAAAACGAATGCAACAATATTACTCCATCATTTTGAAAGAAATTAATTCAGTCCTGTAGTAACAGATGTTGGGAGGTCATAGATAGTAAAGGGATATTCACAACATATTAATAAGGGTTCTTTTTTGTTTTTGTTCCATTTTTTAAAAGTGACCCTTAACTTTTGGCCATTACGGTTTGGAAGATTATTCGCTTATTTCTTCATAACTTACGAAATGTTTATTCCGTTCCCTTGATGTGTAAAATATCTAGTCTGAACGTGTTGTTAATCTTCTATAATAACTATTTCAACACACTTGTTCTTACTGATCCTTATATTATGGCCACTACTGTATATATACATCAACGAAATATTCAGTGTGTATGTGTGTGTGTGTGTGTGTGTGTGTGTGTGTGTGTGTGTGTGTGTGTGTGTGTGTGTGTGTGTGTGTAT
>NC_142938.1:65156084-65158584 GCF_046866305.1 Octopus bimaculoides | reverse complement strand
GTGCTAACGATTCTGCCAGCTCGACGCCTTGTGTATACTAATATTCTTCCGTACTCTAGGCACAAAGTCCGAAATTATGGGGAAGGGGCCAGTCAATTGGATCTACTCCATACACAACTGGTTCTTAATTTACGGACCCCGAAAGGATGAAAGGCACAGTCGACCTCGGCGGAATTTGAACTTAGAACGTTACGGCAGATGAAATGCCGCTAAGCATTATATATATATATATATATATATATATATATATATATATATATATATATATATATATATTAACATTTTATGTATATAGACGTTGGCATGCTGTAGGACAAGGAGTTTGCTTCTCATGCACAGCACGAAACGTCAGTCCTCGAGTATATATATATATTCAAGCAACTATTCCGGGAGCCGACTCGCGGACTGACGTTTCGTGCTGTGCATGAGAAGCAAACCCCTTATCCTACATCCTATCTATCTATCTATCTATCTATCTATCTATCTATCTATCTATCTATCTATATATATATTTAATTCTCCTTTAATTCTTTTTATCTCCCCTTCTCCCCCTCTCATTTTTTTCTCTCTTGTCATTTCTCTAATTTTTTCGTCTCCCTTTCGCCTTTCTCTGTCTATCACTCTTTCTCCCTCACTTTTCCTCCTTTGCTCTCTTGTGGCTCCCACGTGAACATCGGCCATCTTTCTTTCTTTTCCTAACTTGTGTTTCTTTCCTTCTGATTCAGCTGGACGAATCAGACCCATTGTTGTCTGTCTCTTGTCTAAGCTTGCTTCTCCGCGTTCACCACCTCACCTCATTTAGGCTTAACAGCCCTTCCTCTTTGTTTTCACTGTCCTGGTTTTGTTACCAATTTTGACCCTCCGCAAAACCCCAAATTTTATTTAATTTGCTCTGCGGGAGCAACAGTTTTATCGAAGGCGTATCTTGTCGTTAAATTGCTCGAAATACGGATTAGAAAAACAGCCGACAACTGACGAAGGGTCGTTCGTTATGTTACTTGTCTTGTTTTCCATTTGTTTCTTTCGTTGTTACAAAAAAAGTTCATATTCCATGTATTCGTATTTCGTATCTCATGTTTTCGTTTTTTTGTTGTTGTTTACGTTCCGTGACGTCCTGTGCCCACATATACATATGTATATACGTATTGATGTGAGTATGTACATACATGTATATATATATATGCATATATATTATTTATATTATATTATATTATACTATATATATATTTATATGAAGAGCGTAGCTCGAAACGTCAAAGACTTTCTATATTCCCGAGCGTCAAACTAATACATCCTTTTGTTGTTTACACCTGTCCTCGTCTGTTGTTTTTTTTTTCGTACATTCTCCCATATATATATATAGTTCAACAAAAGCGACCGATTGAATAAGTTCTAGGCTTAGAGAGAATAAACCCTAGGGTCGATTTGTTCGACTAAACTCTTCAAGGTGGTGATCGTTTTCATTTGGTTTAATCCTTTCCAGTGTTGTTTGTATTAACTAATAGATGGCGTGCTTAAGCGTGCCTCGATGTTCACTAAGGCGAGGCTATGTTTGAAGCGGTTGTATTAATCCTTAAACTGACTTTTGTCCTTGATATAATCGTCAAAGACCTGCCGAATCTTCTGGAAGGTTTGGGCTTGAATATCACCAAGCTTCAGGCACAACTTGATGCAATATCTCTGCTTGATCTGTTCAGTGAAACAGTCCGACGAGCGCACACAATGCGTCTTCATTCTATGCGTAACAGCCGGGTACTGACGCAACCTACCAGCGCAAAAGTTTTCCGCCATGTACATGGAGGCGTCATCTCTCACCCAAAGGACTTTTCCCACGCTGCATTAGTTTTGGCAAGGAAAAATTAAGTCGGATAATTTTTGAACACACCTCGTGAGTATATTTGTATGTATATATGGCGTAATTATAAACAGGGGAAATTTTAGCCATTTCTCCGCAGACTGAAAAAATGAACAACTTTAATCGATATGTATGTATGTATGTATGTATGTATGTGTGTGTGTGTGTGGGTGTATATATGTATGTATACCAGCATCGGTTGTCAAGCGATGTTGGGGGGACAAACACAGACACACAACCACACACATATATATATATATATACATATATACGACGGGCTTCTTTCAGTTTTCGTCTACCAAATCCACTCAAAAGGCTTTGGTCGGCCCGAGGCTACAGTAGAAGACACTTGCCCAAAGTACCACGCAGTGGGACTGAACCCGGAACCATGTAGTTAGTAGGCAAACTATTTAGCACACAGCCACTCCTGCGCCTATATATATTATTTATATTATTATATGATTGAACGCCACGCATCCTCTTCCAAGTATATATATATATATATATATATATATATATATATATATCACATGATCAACCAGACTATTGGATGCTGTAATACATCGCTGCATACAATGCACTTGGATCATTTTAGCTTTCGAATGATGCCTACCGCTGGCTACTGGGAGAGGGAGAAGGCAGGTC
>NC_142938.1:65148584-65153584 GCF_046866305.1 Octopus bimaculoides | reverse complement strand
ACTCGCAATCGAGCATGTGTTAAATCTGACAATGTTTAATGTCCTCTTTTTGTTTTTTCAGGAACAACTCGATGTACCAATGAACAGTCAACGTCGTTGGAGAGTATAAAGATTAAAGTTGTACTTGAGGAAAAGTTAGCTAGCATGGGAAGCTGGAAGCTATCAGAATATTGGCAAATAGTCACCTGTATTCTGATAATTCACTCCGCGTATCTAAATACCGACATTGTGACATTTTACTCAATGCTTTGTGAGTATTGTAGAGTTTGTAAGACGTGAGATGGACAACAGCAATACGGAGACTAAGAATCCGTGGACAGCAAAAAGAGATACAACACCGCGTTCTGACTGTGTCCGTACGCCGGACCTTGGGCTCAATTCAGATAGTTGCGTGAAGACGCTGGAGGCTATAGTGAAATATTAGTTGACGAGAGTTTCTGCTGGAAGGCAATATATATGGCAACAAGTCTGACACCTTGCTCCAGGGTTTTGACATTTCAGCCTGATATCTGCAGAAAGAGAATTATTGTGAGTGTTTAATGTGTAAACGGAGTTTCGATAGAATGGTTCGGGGAAGCGTTTTCGATTGGAAGACGAGGATCTCGTCGGCATCTAACTATTCACTTAGCATGTGATAGAAATTTCCAGTTGATTTTGAAAGGTGCATTAGAAGACATTAAATACCACACATGAGACAAAAATGAAGCAACGAATTTTTGGGATTATGAAATATATTCGAATGTTGATTAAATCATTTTTCTTTCGTTGAAGAAGTTTGTAGTTAATAAGGAAAGTGAAAATTGTTTCGAAGGAAGCGCATTAAAAGTAGCGGTTTCCTTAAACTGGACAAACGTTCGCAATGGAGGGGTATATTTTGGAGCGATTTAGTCATCGTTTGGGGATTACATTTTGTGAGGTTAACCACGATAATAGTTTAGGCGAAACATCGGTGGTAGAATAGGAAATGTTTGTATTTATTTGGTTCAGGATTTTATGGCATATATGGTTCGTCAGTGTTTTTGTGTGAGACTTCGGAGAATTTAGTTAAAGGGGTCATAACTTAAAGTTTAAAAGGTGGATTATACCAATCAACATGTCGCTTTCTATGTTTAGAGGATGGTGTACTTATTTTCGGGTTATGTACGACTTCTGGAGAAAAGGTATTTCTTCTAAGTGCTTCATTGCAATATTCTGCTAACTCGTTAAATTCTTGTCCGTTAGAAGATAAGGAAAACAGTCGTAAACAAATATTTTTGCTGAAGTTCTTACTAATGCTTTTAGGAGGCTCTGAAGATTTATGAATGTATTACAGCTTTACTTTCTGATTTTTATAGGAACCATAAATAGATTTATCTAAATGCAAGGTGGCACCAAGGAAATTTACTCCTTTGAAACGGGCATCGACCGTTGTAGAGATCATTAAGAGTTTTGAAGAATTCACATATAAGCATACAAATACATACATACATATATATGTAGATATATATGTGTATGTAGATATATACATTTCTTCTGTTTTGTATGATTATACATACACCCCCATATATATATATGATACACACACACACACATTCATATAGTTATAGATAAATAGATAGATAGACCGAGAGACGGATGGATAAATAAATAGATGGATAGACAGACCGATATGTAGATAGAAATATATATAAAAAGGCAGACAGATAGATAGTAAGACAGATAGCTAGATAAACAAACAAATAAATAGATAAATAGATAGATAGATAGATAGATAGATAGATAGATAGATAGATTGTGAGAGAGAGGGACAGATTGCTTGATGAATTGATTGATTGATTGATAGATAGGGACACAGACCGGCAGATAAATAGATATATAGATAGATAGATAGATAGATAGAGGGAGAGAGAGAGAGAGAGAGAGAGAGAAAGAGAGAGAGAGAGAAAGAGAGAGAGACATAGAGAGACACACAGATAGAGCAGGGCGTGAGTCTAAAACATACTCACACGATATATGATAGGAATAACAATAGAATGTGGGTGTATGCACGCGCACGTGCACATGTGTACGTGTATGCATGTGTAATGATTGAGAAATAGAGGGGGGAAATGTGTGTGCATGTGTGTGTGTGTGTGTGTGTGTGTGTGTGTGTGTGAAGACTGAGAATGGGTGAAGGAGACTAAAACAGACGGGGGAAAAGATGTGGTTGGGAGAGAGAGAAAAGAAAGAACGAGCGGTAAGAGAGAAAGTGATAGATAGATAGATAGATAGATAGATAGATAGATATATAGATAGATGGAGAGAGACCAACAGGGATAGATAGATAAAGAAATAGACCTAGTGAGAGCGAGCGAGAGAGAGAGAGAGAGAGAGAGAGAGGTGGTAGAGAATTAATATCAGATAGCAAGCGAGAGAGAGAAAGAGAGACAGAGATACTGAAGAGAGAGGTGGAAGGAGGCTGTAAGGTGGGGGTGGGGGTGGAGAAGTAGCAATATAACAATCGTGGGGTGAAGTGTGGGAGAAGGAGGAAAAAGGCTGAAAAACACCTTAAAAGATGATCTTTACTCTTTCTTACTCTTCCTCTTGAATCTCCCCCCTCCTCCTCCCACTCCTGTTCAATATACTGGTCCCTCTGTCACTTTCTATAGACGTTTTCAATATGCTAGCTGATCACATTTTCTTCCTTCCTTCCTTCCTTCCTTTCTTTCTTTCTTTCTTTCTTTCTTTCTTTCTTTCTTTCTTTCTTTCTTTCTTTCTTTCTTTCTTTATTTATTTATTTCAATTTACATTTCCGTGTTCCCCGGCAGTAGTTCTTCTTCTTCTTCTTCTTCTTCTTCTTCTTCTTCTTCTTCTTCTTCTTCTTCTTCTTCTTCTTCTTCTTCTTCTTCTTCTTCAGTTCATTTGTTTGTTTTTCTTCTCCTTCTCCACCGCCATTTTTTTTTGTTGTCTTTTTTTCTTTTGCATTTCTTCGTCTTCTCCGCCGACGCCACCTGTATCACCACCACTAGCAACATTAATCATCTTCATCATCATCATCATCGCCATCACCAAGACCATTATCAGCAGCCGACACCACCACCACCACCACCACCACCACCACCACCACCACTCCCATCCTCAACTGGTATTCCCTATCACCGATTCTACTTCTCTCCACCTCTCAAACCTAATGCTTTAGTTTGTACTAAATCGTCTGCAGCATTTCAACTAATGCAACACACACACACACACACACACACACACACACAGAAGCACATTATTTTCTTCCTCCAACTGCCACCCATCACCTCTGACTCCCACACTCTGTCCTTGTTTCGTCCTTCTTCCGTTCTCATCGACCGACCTGCCATCTATCGTTATAGTTCTTCATGTACATCATTTCTGTGTGTGTGTGTGTATGTGAGTGTATGTGAGTGTGTGTGTGTGTGTGTGTGTGAGAGAGAGAGAGAGCGGGGGAGGCATTCGTGTGCACGTGTCTCTGCTTTTGTGTGCGTATAAGTGTATGTGCATGTGTATATGCGTGTGTGTATGAGTATACATATATATGTGTGTGTGTGTGTATATATATGCATGTATATTTATATACACACGCTGACATTCAATCGCAGCAGAAACAGATGCACCAAGATGACTAAATGCTTACACATACAATGATATATATATATATATATATATATATACATATATATGCACACACACACGTATATACGTGTGCGTGTGTGCGTGTGTGTGTATGCATGCGTGTATGGATGCATATGTATGTATGTATGTATGTAGGTATGTGTCTGTGTGTTTGCATGTATGTATGTTATGTATGTAAGTTTGTATCTATGCAAGTCTGCAAGCGCATAAACACGCATGAATATTCCCATATGTTTATATGCATATCCGAAATCAGATATATACATATATATATATAGATGCATCTGCATGCATATATCGGTAATAACTCACACACAAGTGCACGTGTACAAACACGCACACACCCGTGCACGTACACATACATACGTTCACACTCACAACTATATATATATACTCATATATACAAACATCTGGTATAAGTCCATATTTGCGTGTATGTATTGATGTATATATAACATAAAAATATATACATATACATACACACGTGTATATATATATATATATATATATATGAATATATATATATATATATATATATATATATATACATATAACATGTATATATATATGAATATATATATATATATATATATATATACATATAACATATATTTATCTGTATGTCAGTGTATGTAGGTATGTATGTATGTATGTATGCATACACACACACACACACACACATGGGGTCAAAGAGGAAGAGGAAAAGAGCGAGTGAAGGGGAGATAGATGGAGACTGGGAAAGATCGAGCGATCGAGATATCGCGACTTGTCATTGTTGAATCGTCATTCCAGTTCTGAGGATGTATTGCTATGCTGCTTTTCTTCGTCCTTCCCTCCTGCTCCTCCCCCCTTCACCCAACCTTCTCCCTTCCCCAATCTCTCCCAGACTGTAATCGTTTCCATACGTCCGTTCGGCAGAGAGATCTCCACAGTTCAAGATGAGAAAACTCTATTGCCGACCTAAATTGGTATTAACTGAGAGAGTCGCAATATCAGTAAATATGGCAGTTAATCTTGGGACAAATGAGAACGGTGAAGTATTGGCTAACCCTTTGATGCGACAGTCCAAGACAAAACAGTGGAATTGGTGTGGGAAGTTGATTCTACGCAATTGTTCTAGGCTGCTTATACTGCCGTTCGTGTCGTTGCTGTGGTTGTTGTTGTTGTTGTTGTTGTTGCTTGCTCTGATCCCGCGCGCCTATGATGAAGGATTTTTCTTTTGTGTCACCTCTCTCTAAACTTTCTTCTGCAAACATTGTGCACCAAGGAATATATTATCTATGCGTTCTTTCAGTGCAGTCGTCATTAAACCCCGGGTCAGTCATGATCAAGAAGAACCACAATGAAAAGGATTCCATTTGTAACCACCCCAGAGCTTT
>NC_142938.1:65143584-65146084 GCF_046866305.1 Octopus bimaculoides | reverse complement strand
GCTTCGGTTTCAGTTCCACTTACGCGGTATCTTGAGCAGGAGTCGTCTACTATAGTCCCGGACCGACCAATGTCTTGTGAGTGAATTTGCTTGACGGAAACTATCTGCAGGCTTTCGTGTGTATATGTACCTATGTGTGCGTCTACGTTTGTGCATCCCCCACTCTACACACATGCCGCTTGACAACTGGTGTTGGTTTGTTTACGACCCCGTAAATTAGCAGCCTGGCAAAATAAAAACAAATAAAAAAAAAGAAACAAAAAATGATAGATCTGAAAAGATAATAATTATTTGTGTCAGCTAGTTCAACTGCAACTCGTTAAGGCGATGCTCCAGTTTGGCCGCAGTCCAATGACTGAAACAAGAAAAACAGAAAATTTAATATAGAAACTAAATGGAATTTTATTTTTAAATTTTACATTTTCTGTGAAAATGCTTTTTGTTTTAATTTCCAAAATAATATGCTAATTTATATTTGTACTCAATTCATCTTCCAGCGAACGCTTTTCCAGTGACTATTCGGGTGGTATACAATATTCTATGTCTTTTCGCCTGGAGCGAAAGAAAATTCAAATTTAAGGAAAGGTCAAAATAGCTTTCTCCATAAACAGCTTCTTTTCTGGAGGGAAGAGAGAGAAAAAAAAAATCGTAGAGTTTTCTTTTTTCTGTTTTGAATTAGAATATAAAATTCACTGAGAATTGTAGGCAGGTAAATAAAAGTGAACAAAGATAATCCTTTTGTAATGCGTTGTGAACCCAGGTGACCTCTTAGCATAGGGGAGATAATCATCTATAAATTATGGTTGGCGGGATTAGAAGCTTGAATTTTAAGACTGAAGAACAAGGGAATAATAATAATAATAATAATAATAATAATAATAATTATTATTATTATTATTATTGTTATTATTATTATTATTATTATTATTATTTAGGCGGTGATCTTGCAGAATTTTTAGCACGTTGAACGAAATGCTTAGCAGTATTTCGCCCATCGCTTCGACCTGAGTTCAAATTCCGCTGAGGACGACTTTGCCTTTCGTCCGTTCGCGGTCGATAAATTAAGTACAAGTCTAGTACCGGAGTCGATATGATCGACTAGTGTCCCTACCCAAAATTCCAGGCCCTGTGCCTATAGAAGAAAGGATTATTATTATTGTTTTACTACTCAGGACGCGCGGTCTTGTTTGCTCTGAAAGATTCTGTGAGAGCGGACAGCAGCCTGCTGTCAGAAGTCTCACAGGGTCTCTTTCCGCACGTTATAAGCTTTGATACTTAGTTGTTAATCATCGTGGGAGACATTCAACATCCAAGTGCCAATCTCAAAATCCTAGCAGTCCCCAGCAGAGCAGTTTCGGGGAGGGGGGGGACTTGATCTACTCTCATGTCAATTCCGATTTCTCTGACATATTTCTCGAACTTGGTACTCCGAGTACTCCGAGTGCTCCTACAACTACTCGAACGACAGACACTCTCCTCATAGTCCAAATTCTTGCATTTCAACAACAACAACAACAACAACAACAGTAATAATAATGGCAGCACAGAATTTTGTCAGTGAACAGGTCGAAAATATTTTGACAAATTAAATTCAAATGTTGAAGTGAATCTAATGTTTTTTGTGTGTTTTTAAATGGCTTATAAACACCTTCCAAGCTTCCATTGTTTTTGTTTCAGCACACGATCTCAGATCAAATCACTTGCTATGCAAGTACATCTCCGTAATAAAAATAATAATAATAAAAATAATAATAATAATAATAATAATAATAATAATAATAATAATAATAATAATAATAATAATAATTATAATTATTAGTATTATTATTATTATTATTAAGACGGTGAGCTGGCATAATCGGTAAAATGCTTAGCGGCTTTTCATCTGCTGCTACGTCTGAGTTCAAATTCCACCGAGGTCGATTCCGCCTTTCATCCTTTCGAGGTCGATAAATTAAGTACCAGTGAAACACTGAGGTCACCGCACCAAATTTCAGGCCTTGTGCCTATAGTAGAAAGAATTATTATCATTATTATTTGTTTATTCATCAGGAAATTCTGAAAATTTTTTATTCATATGTAATCTTATATAGTACCATTCATTTCATTCTTATTTAAAATCGTCAGCATGACATAACCCGAGTTTAATAAATTAAACTAAAGTAAACATTTTACGGAGCAAGGCTTTTCATATAGATGATAAATACTTACAGATTAGAAGACTTACAGGTAATGTGTAATCCGTGTTATTTTTCTTCTTTTTCTTCATAGAGGGTTAGTACTTTAGCTATTGAGAGAGAAGAGAAAGTCACTACATACAGATTCGGAATAATATATTTGACAATAGTATTTCAATCTATACTAGATTAGCTTCGACATCCGTGTCTCTTCCTTCCTTGAATTTAAAAGAATATGATTATTCTCAGACAACAGCAGATACTACCGCTGGAGCCCATATCCTGTGCTGCATTTCACAGATGGCCTGAATGCGAGAAGGCTA
>NC_142938.1:65136084-65138584 GCF_046866305.1 Octopus bimaculoides | reverse complement strand
TAACACATCCAGTATTGGAATGATCGTCATACGCAATCGGATGCATTGGGTTGGTCACCTTGCTAGGATGGAGGATGACAGGTTGCCAAAGCAGTTGTTTTACGGGGAGTTGCAGCGTGGCAAACGTCTGAGACATAAACCTAAGAAACGTTTTAGCGATGCTGTCAAAAGCTATCTTAAGGCTCTTAATGTGAAAGTTGAAAATTGGGAGGAGATGACGCAAGATTGATTGGTTTGGAACCAAATGATCTACAAAAGATGTAAAGCATTTGAAGCTCGAGGAATTGAACAATCTGTCTTGAAACAGGCACTTCGTAGACGGATCTAACTACGATCTCAGACATATTTCTGCTTAAAAATATTTGTAAGATCTGCAGTAGAGTTTGTTTGTCATGAGCAGGACTTGCTTGTCATATAAGATCTCATGGCAGTATTTATTAAATGAAGAGATGGTCTTCTTCTGTAAAGAAGTGGCAATCATCATATATATATATATATATATATATATATATATATATATATATATATATATATATATATATATATATATATATATATATATATACATATATATACCTTTCTGTAGAAGAGGTTAGGCTCGAAACATCTAAAACTCTTCCATTTACTTTGAGCGTCAAACTAATGCACCATGTTCGTTGTTCCCTTACCAGTCTATTGTTTCTTCATCTTTTTTTGTGCAATTTTGAAACACACACATAACCACATGCTCACAGACGCACGCACACACGCACGCACGCACACACATATACAAACACACTCGCACACACATACACACATATAGGTACAAAGCCAATAGTTTTAAAAGGAAGGATTTCGAAAAATATCAGTGACCCTAGCACTTAACTAATACTTTCATTTAAAACCCAGAAATGATGGATTCTAAAGATAGCCTCGGTTTGGTTTGAACTCAAAAAGTAGAGAAGCGGAAGAAATTATGTGTGTGTGTGTGTGTGTGTGTGTGTGTGTGTGTGCGTACGCATGTATGTTTGCGCATATATGTGTGCGCGCACAGTTTTGTAACTATATAATTGTATGTGTGCATATAAATGTATGCGTATATGTGTATAATGTAAATGCGAAGTATATGTATTGAGTATGTACCTTCGAATTAGAGTCGATAACGTAACTGAAACTGAATAAGGAAACAGCTGTAACAATAGGAAATTATATCTTATTTGCCTCTTATTTGACCTGGAGTGTAATTGATTTTATATATGTATATATCGGTAAACTACGTGTGACGACAAAAGAGATAGACCTCAGTAACATGGAACTATATTTATGGAATGGTGCAGGCATAAAGACTTACATTCCGGACTTCAAGTTTTTGTGTCAACAATTCGAAGATTGTTTTTTGATGTCTTCAGCCGTGCAAGCTCAGCGTGCGTGACACCACGGATTACAAAAACATGAAAACACATTAGAATTTGACAACTCGTGGGTCATAATACCAATAAACACACGCATTCGTTACTGCTCACTTTAGCTTCACTTTTATTGCTGACTAGTTTGACATTGAATTTGTTTTGCCATTTTGTTCTGTATATCACGTTGTCAAATATCCATCCATCTGTATGTTTGTGTTTCTTATCAGTTTTTATTCCATTCGTTTATACTTGTATTTTTTCAAATTGAATAAGATTTGTTTCTTTTTGTTGAACCAGTATCATTGCGTGTGCATCAATGTCTATAAAGTTTATTGGCATACTGTTTGTGACTCGTGTATGTGTGTGTATGTAACTTCAGCTGACTTTAAATCTTATTGCATCATCATTCTTGCATTACTGCGTTCTTGATGGTGATGTTTGGTTGCTATGCGGAGCTGTTATTACTCTGTTCAATGTTTCTTTTATGCGCGGTCATTGGTTCAGAATCTTCTCTTTTTCAGTATATGTACTGCTTCTGTGACCTTGGATTGCTTGGATGTGTGGAAAAGGTTAGAATTACGAATGTGTTTTAAGGAAACATACGGTTCTTTCGGAAATTGCTTTTAATATAAGTGGCCAACCTTGCTATTTTCACATCATCTGAATGACTGACTTCTGATGAACCAGTAAAAAAACCCTGCAACAAGTAAGTTTCACTTTTTTTTCTCTTGATAACAGAAAAAATGCATGGTTTAACAAAAGCATTTACCTTTTACAGCAGGGTTTAAAATGAGTGTTTATTAAAAACCTACCATTATACCAATATAGGCGCAGGAGTGGCTGTGCGGTAAGTAGCTTGCTTACCAACATCATGGTTCTAGGTTCAATCCCACTGCGTGGCACTTTGGGCAAGTATCTTCTGCTATAGCCTCGGACCGACCAAAGCCTTGTGAGTGGATTTGGTAGACGGAAACTGAAAGAAGCCCCCTCGTATATATGTATATGTATATATATGTGTGTGTGTATATGTTTGTATGTCTGTGTTTGTCCCCCCCTCAACTTCGCTTGACAACCGATGCTGGTGTGTTTCCGTCCCCGTAACTTAGCGGTTC
>NC_142938.1:65108584-65126084 GCF_046866305.1 Octopus bimaculoides | reverse complement strand
TGTCAATATGTTAACAGTCCATCACGGGACAGCACGAGCACACGCGCACACAAACACACACACACAAAGACAGCCGTACATATATATATATATATATATATATATATATATATATATATATATATATATATATATATATATATATATATATATATATATATATATATATATATAGAGAGAGAGAGAGAGAGAGAGAGAGAGAGAGAGAGAGTGGCGCAGACGTGGCTGTGTGCTAAGGAGCTTGCTTCCCAACCCCATGGTTCCAGGTTCAGTCTCACTGCGTGGCACCTTGAGCAAGTGTCTTCTACTATAGCCTCGGGCCGACCAAAGCCTTCTGAGTGGATTTGGTAGACGGAAACTGAAAGAAACACCCCGTCATATTCATACATACATACATACATACATATATATATATATATATATATATATATATATATATATATATATATATATATATATATATATATATATATGATTGTGTGTGTTTGTACCCCCTCCATCGCTTGAAATACCGATGTTGGTGTGTTTACATCCCGGTAAACTAGTGGTTCGGCAAGAAAGAACTGACAGAATAAGTATTAGGCTTACAAAGAGTAAGTCCTGGGGTCGATTTGTTTGATTGAAAGGTATTGCTCCCACATGGCCGCAGTCAAATGACTGAAACAAGTAAAAGAATATATATATATATATATATATAAAAGACTATATGTATAGACACACAGCCGTATGTACACACGCAAACACACACACACACACACGCAAACACACACACATCTGTACAAGCAGGCATGCAAACAGAAACATATGGCTGTGTGGATAAGATGTTCACGTTGGAATCACATGGTTTCCAGGTTCAGGTCCACAACCTTGTACCTTGTACAAGAATATTCTGTTGTGTTTCCGGTCCTTTGTGAGTCAATTTGGTGGATGAGATCCTTTATAGATTCCATAAAGCGGAAAAATATTATTTCTAAATCCCTGAACGAGAAACATTCAATAAGAGTACTCTAGAGTAAAGATTATTTGCCAGCATAATGAGGCAGTTCGGGTTAGGACGAATGTTACTGTTATTTAGCACCAGGAAATATCGTCTCCAGTTGAGCTGAGTGGGGATACTAAACCCCCTTGTTCAAAAATATCAGGACGCAGATAGTGCTTCGATAGCCAGAAACGTTAGCACGCCGGGCGAAATTCTCAGTGATATTTCGCCTGTTTTTACGTTCTAAGTTAAAATTTCGTCGAGGTCGCATTTGCCTTTCATCTTTTCGAGATCGATAAATTAAGTACCAGTTGCGTACTGGGATCGATCTAATCGACTAGTCCCCACCCGAAAAGTTTCGGGCCATGTACCTAGAGTAGAAAAGAATATCTTCCTCCCCATAGGCGACGAAATTCCGCCGAGGTCGACTTTGCTTTTCATCCTTTCGAGATCGATAAATTAAGTACCAGTTACGCACTGGAGTCGATGTAATCGACTTAATCCCTTTGTCTGTCCTTGTTTGTCACCTCTATGTTTAGCCCCTTGTGGGCAATAAAAAAATAAGAAACGTTAGCACGCCGGGTGAAATGCTTAGCGGTATTTCTTCTGTCTTTATGTTCTGAGTTCAAATCCCGCCGAGGTCGACTTTGCTTTTCATCCTTTCGGGGTCGATAAATTCAGTACCAGGGATCGATCTAATCGACTGGTCCCTTCCACCAAAATCTCAGGCCTTGTGCCTAAAGTAGAAAAGATTATGTTGGCAAAAAAAAAAAAAAAATAATAATAAATAAATAATAATAATGGGGATTTTAACTCACAGCATTCAATTATCAAACATTCATGATTGGAATGGATAATTAAAATTGAATATTAAGTATTTATGAAATTTTGATTTACTGTCGGCTGACTTTTGGCCAACCGTATAAATATATGTGTGCGTGTGTGTTTGTGTATACATGCATACATATACTCGTATGTGTGTGTATGAATACATATCTATATGTGTATGTATATATATATATATATATATATATATATATATATATATATATATATATATATATATATATATATATATATATATATATATATATATATATATATATATATATATATATAAGGCAGCTATGTAAGATGCTAAGCGGTGATTTCGAACACAATACTTAATTATCGTAAATCGAGCTATTTAACCGTTCAACTATACCAAGTAAGTGGTAGCGCAATGGCCCAGTGGATAGGTCAGCGGACTCGCGGTCATAGGATCAAGGTTTCGATTCCAAGACCGGGCGTTGTGAGTGTTTATTGAGCGAAAACACCTAAAAAGCTCCACGAGGCTCCGGCAGGGGATGGTGGCGAACCCTGCTGTACTCTTCCACTACAACTTTCTCTCACTCTTTCTTCTTGTTTCTGTTGTGCCTGTAATTCAAAGGGTCAGCCTTGTCACACTGTGTCACGCTGAATATCCCCGAGAACTACGTTAAGGGTACACGTGTCTGTGGAGTGCTCAGCCACTTGCACGTTAATTTCACGAGCAGGCTGTTCCGTTGATCGGATCAACTGGAACCCTCGACGTCGTAAGCGACGGAATGCCAACAACAATACCAAGTAAAAATCAAGGGACAAAACGAGCACACTCATATACAAATGCACCCCCCGGACACCCACCCACACAACCGCACATATTCACACACACGCACGCACACACACATATATATATACGCATAGACACATGTTCGCATATTCCTTTCAATATCGCATCACACACAGCAGGACATCACATGCACACATACATATGGCTACATACACGCACACACACTTACGTAAACACGCGCACACACAGATGCAAACACGCACATGCACAAACCCACACATGCACACCCACACATACACACACGTACGTATACTGCTTTCAATACAACAGCACTTATAGGATATCACACGAAAACATACATGACTACACTCACACACACACACATGATCACACACACGCATAGACACATATATGCACACATACATACACACATACACACATACAAACTCTCACACGCAGATACATACGCGCATAGACAAACACACCCCTACACACATACACACACAAACTCTCTCACGCAACATACACATATGCACATGGCTACATACACGCATAAACACACACACACATACATGACCACACATACATAACCACACAGACGCATAGACACATACATGCACACTCACACATACACGCATACAAACTCTCACACGCACATACATACACGCATAGACAAACACGCACACGCATATACACACAAACTCTCACACGCAGACATACACATATACACATGGCTACATACACGCATAAACACTCACACACACACACACACATGACCACACACACGCATAGACACATATATGCACACATACATACACACATACACATGCAAACTGTCACAAGCAGGCACACACATACACATGGCTACATACACTGAAAGACACACACATACACGCACACACACTCACACAAACTGTCACACGCTGGCACACACACATACACATAGCTACATACACGCATAAACGCACACACATGACCACACGTATATGACCACACACACATGCATGGACACACACACGCACACTCAGACACGCATACACATACAAACTCTCACACATGGCTACATACACTCAAAGACACACACACACACAAACTCTCACAAGCTGGCACACACACACACACATGCACATGGCTACATACACGCAAAGACACGCACACATTCACAGAAACTCTCACACGCTGACACACAGACATACACATGGCTGCATTCACGGATAGACACAGACACACACACACACACACACATTCATGGCTACATACGCGGATACACACACACACACACAGACACACACACACACACAGACACACACACACACACACACACTCACACACACACACACACACACACGCTGAATATCACACCGTAACTCACTAATAACAAACACAGATGATGATGTATTGCCGATGACCTTATGATACCAAACAATACGTCCTGATATATCTGTGTCTCTCTTTCAATGTCTGTTTCTCATAGTTTGATATCTTAATATCTCATTTCTAGAATCATAACGAAGGGTCATGCACTTTAGCGTAACCAAATTTATGGTCTTTGTACTTTAACAACGAAAGTATGTACGAAGACCGAGAGGCAACAACAATTCTCAAATATGGTGGACCGTCCTGATTTAGACGACGGACGAAGCACGAAGCAAATGGCATAGATGATTTGTTTATAGTGAGCTAATGTATAAACTGTATATTAGCTCATTCCCTCCATCAAATCGACATTGATTGTATGGATGCACGGTACGCCATATGCCAGGTATCTAAGCTTTCGCAGAGCGACTTGAAAGAAACTGTTTTTCTCAAGAACACAACGCACCACCCGGTCTGGAAATGGAAACTGCGATGCTTTTGTTGTAAGTGCAGCAACGAAAAGAACCGTGCGCCTTGACTCAGCCACACACATATTATTTGAATAATCTTTTTTAGTAAAGGCGCAAGGCCTAAAATTTTAGTGAAGGAGGAATAGTCGATTACGTCGACTCCAGTGTTAAATTGGTACATGTTTCATCGATTCCGAAAGGATGAAAGGCAAAGTGGACCTCGGTGGAATTTGAACTCAGAACGTAAAGACGGACGAAATACCGCTAAGCATTTTGCCCGGCGTGCTAACGCTTCTGACAGCTTGCCGCCTTAATTCAATCTAAATTATGATGATGGACTGTGCCAATGGCGTTCGAGTGTTCTTACTTTCTCTAGTTAATTTTCATGATTGTCATGATGAGAAGTGTTGCAAAGACTGAGACATTGTTCCATTCGAGAAAGTCTTCCCAGGGTGCTCTGCAATGCCTGTGGAATATCAATGAGGCAAGTGGAACATTTAACCCTTTAGCATTCAAATTATTCTGTCAAATACAATGCTTATTCATTCACATTGTTTTGAAATAATCATGGATTATCTTGTAGCATCAAAATTTCGATGATGTGATTGTTTATTTTTAGAATTACATTGCAGGGTAAGTGTAAGGGCCAGATCTGGCTGGTTTCAACATAAATCAGGTAGAATATCTGGGCTTGACATGGCCGGTTTAAATGCTCAGTATTAAGCATCTCGGGGCCGTATTCACGAGTTATGGAAAGCAAGAGACTAAATTAGATGCTAGAATTGTAAGTGCTGTTACAGTAATCTGCTAACTTCAGCGTTCGATCTTTAGAAGGGGCGAGGTTGATAGGAGAAAAAAGAAGAAAAAAGCCAAACTCGCTATCTTCAATTCGATTTTCGTGACTATCCTCACCTATAGTCGTGAATATTGGGTATTGACCGAAAGAGCTTGATCGCGAACACAAACATCCAAAACGGGTACCAGAATATCTCTGGAATAGTGTTACTCGATGGTGTACGTAACTCGAAGATCAGGGACTCTTTCCAGGTGGAGCCGCTACCTCTCGGCATTGAGAGGTCACAGCTCAGATATTATGGACATGTGGTTAGAATGTCGTAGGGTAGGATCGCAAGACGGATTCTTCACTTGAAGCTGAGCCTGCTGGCAGGCAACCTATGGGTAGACCAAGGATGAAATGGTTCGATACCATCAATAGTCACAGATAATCATGCTTGGGAATCCAGCCGCAAATTGACGGTTGCTTTTGATAGGACCTCATGGAGGAGGTGCCTAAGAATTCTACTCCAACGACCGTTCCAGGAATACTAGACAGAGAAGATAGATGGTTGGATGGAAATCAGAATGCCTTTTGTGGTTGAACAAGTCCATATGCGAGTGGCCTTGTCGCTGGCAACTCAATCTGACGTATTCGTCACTTTTGAGGGGTCAATGTAGTACTTTGGCGTAGCGAGTTGCACGACGCTTATGGGGTTGATCGTTACGGTAGTGTAGCAGCTTGATCCCAAACGCTCTGGCTAAGTGCTAATCTGTCCAAATCATAGCTTATAAACCACATAGTTATGCCTACGCTTTTGAAGAAATTATTAATGTTCTTTTAATACGTACAAAAAAAAAAATGTTATAACGACGTTTACTCTTTTACTTGTTTCAGTCATTTGACTGTGGCCATGCTGGAGCACCGCCTTTGGTCGAGCAAATCGACCCCAGGATTTATTCTTTGGAAGCCTAGTACTTGTTATATCAGTCTCTTTTGCCGAACCGCTATGTTACGGGGACGTAAACACACCAGCATCGGTTGTCAAGAGATGTTGGGGGGGGGGGGGCAAATACAGATACACAAACATATACACACACACACACACATATATATATATATATATATATACATACGTACGACGGGCTTCTTTCAGTTTCCGTCTACCAACTCCACTCACAAGGCTTTGGTCGGCCCGAGGCTATAGTAGAAGACACTTTCCCAAAGTGCCACGCAGTGGGACTGAACCCGGAACCATGAGGTTGGTAAGCAAGTTACTTACCACACAGCCACTGTTAAATTAATTTTTTTTAAATTTTGATATTTCTACATAAATTTATTCTTGAGTTAATTAATTGTAAATATCCACTTGCAATGAAACTCAGAGTTTATGGAAATACGTTTTTGCCGTTAATATTTGCTCCTACCTTGAATCACATGACATATCCTTTTACAACGATATTGCTTTAAATAAATGTTACTTTTTACATGTCTCCATAAAATATACTTGAAGCAATCGTTAATTATTAAAAAAAAAAAAGAATAAAAAACAATTGTAAATTATAAATTTCTTGATAAACGATAGTAAAACAGAAGCATCGGTTTTCTAAGTGTTCATTGCAAATGAATTTTATCATACAGAAAAGTAAAGTTTAAAAAATTTATACCTAACATAATTTATGATATTTTTAAATACGTATTCTTGAAATTAATCATTTTAAATATGTCTACCTATATTACGTACACAAAATGTGATTCGACTCTTAAGTTATAGAAATACATTTTGCAGGTGAATCTTCTCCTATAGCTTGAGGCACAGCAGTTATCATGGCCAGCAAGTCATCTGTAGAGCGAATTTTAGTTAAAGAAACATTAGAATTAATATGTCGCTAAAAATAAACTTATAATACAAAATAATATCAAAATGAAAATAAACTAGCGATTTTTTAAATATTTAAAATTAAATTAATACAAACATATTTCTCATTGACAACAATACAGTAAATATGCCAAGATTGCAAATGTCTTTTTTTCGTTTACAGATTCTTTTTGCTGTGTCTCTGCCAACGTTTTGTTAATGTGAGCTTGTAAATATATCTTTTATCTTTTACTTGTGTCAGTCATTAGACTGCGGCCATGCCGGAGCAGTGCCTTGAAGAATTTTACGTTGAATGAATTGAACCCCAGTATTTATTTATTTCTTCTTGACCCTGGAATTTATTCTGTTGTTGTTTTCTTTTTTATTTATATTTTGCTGAACCCGCCCCCAACCAAGTTTCGGAGATGCAAACACACCAGAACCAGTTGTCAAGCGGTGGTGGGAGACAAACACAGGCTCACACACACACACACACACACACACACACACACACACACACACACACACACACACACACACACACATACACACACACACATTATTATTACTATTACATTGTCCGGACATTGTGACTGTTACATAACCTTTAGACTTTAGAATTTTCAACAATGTTTACACTTCACTATTTTTTCCGGTATTTTTTTTCACTATTTATATAATTTCTCACGCCAGTGTTTCTTCTTAGATACCACATCCTTCTTACCATTCCTTTCTCATCACATTCATGCCTATTGCATTTACCTCCCCTTTAAGCTTTCCTCTCACTTACGCACCAGCTTCCCAAACCCCCTCTCTTGCACTCCCACTCCAAAACTTGCACACACATAAAGACACTCCAAGTAGCCACATGCACCCTATACCACCACCACCACCACCACCACCACCACCACCACCACCACCACCACCACCACCACCACCACCACCACAACCGCCAACACTACCATCACCACCAATCACACGTTCTCCATTGTCCACCTATTATACAAGGATATAATCCAATACATGCTCACATCACCTGCCCCTTCTCCATTTCTGACTCCCTACATAGAACTGCATTCCAATTTGGCCGCATGTCTCTTATTTTTCCAGCCACTTTTTCTCATTCGTTTATTATTACGATAAAGAACTAACGCACAAAACGTCAAGACTCTTCCCCTGTTTTCAAGCGTTACATTGGTTAAAACTTGTCCCATCTATGCTGCCCTCGTGTTGTGCTCATTCCCCAATATGTCTTTGTTTGTTTGTTTGTTTGCTTTTGTGTGTGTGTGTGTGTGTGTGTGTGTGTGTGTGTGTGTGTGTGTGTGTGTGTGTGTGTGTGTGGTCTGTGTCTGTGTACGCATGTAGAGGGTAAATGTAATGAACGACAAAAAAAAAAGCAAATCACAGGAAGGACGAAGTTTAAGAAATACGGTGTTAGCTTAATGCTTGAGTGAAAAGAGATAGTACCTTAACGATTCGGATGGTAGTTCTTCATCAGGAGGGAGACAAAAATATAGAATAAGTGACAAAGAAGACCAGACAGAGACGGAAATAAAATCGGACGAAGGGTTAGAACCATATAAAAATGTTGTTTTAAAGGGAAAGAGTTAAGAAAACAGTAAAGGCGGCAATTTATATGCATATATAGGATTAAATATCTGTTCGTGTATGTACATTCTAACCTCAGTATTTTGCTGCCCATTTCTCTCATCCGCTATACACACAAATTTTACTGAGTGATTCTGTAGTATCGCATGTTAAAATGTCATTTGTGCATGTCACTGAGATCTATCTATCTATCTATCTATCTATCTATCTATCTATCTATCTATCTATCTATGTGGTTCAGTCCGGACCTCCAAATGGATAAGAACTGGGACGAGATCACCAGTAGAGTGATCAAACCCAGCCAAACATGGGCCGAGAGAAAGTTATCTCTAAAAGGCCGGGCGGAAGTGACTAATGTGTATATCGCATCAGTCATCGATTACCGCCTGACCGTCGTGCCTTGTCCTGATGCCACCATCACGAAACTAGAACGCGTACTTTTCCGCTTTCTGTGGAAGGGTGGCGTTCCGATGGTGAGACGATCCATTTGCTGTCAACAACCGTTACATGGAGGACTGGGGATGCCGTGGTTAATGATGCGCAGACATGCGCTGAGACTGCCGCATCTCTGGAACTTCATTGACGACGGTGAACAGGTGTGGGCGCCGTTTGTGAGGCACGCCTTCCCGCAGCTCGTCTCACTTACCGAACTGCAAACATGGATCAGGAAGAGACCGAAACTGGGCGATTGGCACCGCGAGTGTCGCCAAGCTCTACAACAGCTCTGCCGTCCGGGATCAAACTTGTGCAACTTCCAAACGACCAATGCGTTCTATAGAGGACTAGTGGAGGGGAGGTCTGACGACACTCTCGGGGCAAACCTGGGTGTCGATGAGAAATTCCTAACCCGCTTTTTCAAGACGACGTTCGGGTCGGGGCCTATGGATAATTTCCAGAGATCCCTGGCTTGGCAATGCTATCGGGACGCACTACCAGTTCGAGAGAACATCTACAGACACGGTTCGAAAACCACCGGACCGACCTGCCCGAGATGCAGTCAGAGCGACGAAACCATTCTGCACGCACTCGTGCAGTGTCCAGATATTTCAGAGCTGTGGACCTTCGTCGAACGGCTGTTGTCGCGTGTGGGACGAGCCCGCTTATCAGCCGAGTCTATCGTGAATATTGTTCCGCCACCTTCCTTTAAACGGGAAGGAAAAACGGTTTTTGTAACAGTGATAGCTATGGCAAAAGAATGCGTGTGGTGGACGCGTTTGAAAGGTCTACAAACAAACACTTTCTTCTCTGGTCAGTCCCTCGTCAACTTTTTCAAGTACCACTTGAAAAGGAGGATGAAAATAGAGAGGAAAGTGTTGTCGAATGAAAGTTTCAATAAAAAATGGGTAAATGTGGCAAGAATGGTAAGAATGAAAGACGACACCATTTTAAGCATAGACTTGTAACAAAAAGAGACAAAAAGAGTGAAGGTACTTACTTTCATGTACCTTTAAAAAAAAAAAAAAGCCTGAGGTGACCGTGGTCTTTTCCGTAGGCTTTTCTTTCCACGGATAAACCTAATCTGTTCCCCGTTATTTTTTACATTGACTGTGATACACGATCCCTATTGATCGCTCCCCCTTTTTTTCCCGCGATCCCTTTTGATCGAAATCCCCCCCTTTTTTCCGCGATCCCTTTTGATCGAAATTACCCCCCCCCTTTCCCCCTTAAAGAAAAGCTCTACATTGTAATTTGTCCATTTTCTGTATTTAGCCCTGTGTGGCTATAATAAAAAGATATCTATCTATCTATCTATCTATCTATCTATCTATCTATCTATCTATCTATCTATCTATCTATCTATCTATCTATCTATCTATCTATCTATCCAATAGGCTAGTTATTCAACATGTTAGCTAGCTATCTGTACAGTTATTACATTTTATATTACGTTACACAACGTTTGACGTTTCTGTTTGAAATACAGACACATCCTACGCAGACATACACGTCTTCATATAATATCCAACGCAGATATTTATGTACACACACGCACAAACTCACACACACACAAACACACACACGAGCGCGCACAAATTCTCGGACACACGCACTTTCATGTTCTGATGGTCTGGTATAGATTTCAATACTTTGTCTATGATCTTGTCGTAGCATTAGTAATATGAAACTCACGCGTGCGGGCATAAGTGTGCTTGGAAGAAAACGAAAGCACACATACACAGCATCACGCTCGCATACACATTGTACGTATTTGTGTGAGCCTTATCTGTTTATACAGAAACACACGTATTATATATATATATATATATATATATATGATTATATGTATTTATTTTCTCTTAGTTAACAATTAACTCCGACAGAACAAATTGGTTAATAGATTCCAGGGTAGCAAAGATCACAAAATGACTGTGGTGTAGCTCCTTTTTACGAGGTAGAAACTCCCTGTTAGTTTGGGGTATTTGAGTAAATATAAAATTTAATAAATGGAGTAATACGCACATGTTAAATGAATTCTTTTATTTCCGACATATGTTTCGAAGATTACAAATGGTTCCTTCCAAAGGAATGAGGGATGTTGATAAAGATGTAATCTTCTCTTCAGGGAAATACATAAGAGCCAACTTAACCGTAGGACATTTTAACCGAATGTGATAACTGTGGGTAGAGAAGATTGCTACATATCTTATTTGAAAAAAACCGTTGGAAATTGCAACGCTACGAGACAGTACGCTGGACAAGGAGGGAAGAAAAGAAGGAAAAAAAGAAAATTAGAATTTAGAATGGGAAGTCAATAAAATGATTTAAAACCCGGTTAAAAATGGGAGAAGAGTGTTTTATGTATAATGGGATCGCAAAGGGGAATTAATCTTGTATTTATACATGTAGTTTTGACATAAATGTATATAAATATATATATATATATACACACGTTCATATATATACATACATATGTACGTATATATATATATATATATATATATATACATATATATATATATATATATATATATATATATATATATATATATATATATATATATACACACAGATGAATGCGATTTTTGCAGCATGTACAGCATTGGGCCGTACAATCGACTTGAAAAGTTACAACTGTTCTAATGTACCAGTCTGCCCCTTCTAAGCTTTATGTGGAACCTTCTATAACCGAATGGTCAAAGGCCGGAAGTTGTAACTAAATTCATTTATTTAAGAAGTAAGTACCTTGAGTACTGCTGGTCTTGATGATGAAATTTCATATAGAATCAGCAAGGCTAGTAGTGTCTATGGTAGGCTTGACAGGCGTCTCTGGTCACACCATAGTTTATCTTTCCAAATTAAAGTTAGGGTTTATAAAACATGCGTTCTGCCATCTTCGCTATGTGGAAGTGAGACCTGGGTTTTTTTATCGTAAGCTTTTAAGGCATTTGGAACGATATCATCAATGTTGTCTTAGGAAAATTCTTGGGATAATTTGGAAAATGGCTATCAGTGATGTGGAAGTACTTGAGAGAAGTGGTAGTAGGAGTGTGGAATGAATGATTCTGTGAAGTCGTCTGAGGTGGGGTAGACATCTGGTAAGAATGAAGGATGAAAGACTTCTCAAACAACTTTTGTATGGTGAACCGGAAGGTGGTAGGAGACCAGCACATAAACTCAAAATGTGGTTCGAGGACTGCCTCAGAATTGCTCTGTCACGGAATCAATGATTCTGCGAAGTCGTTTGAGGTGGGGTGGACATCTGGTAAGAATGGATGATGAAAGACTTTTCAAACAACTTTTGTATGGTGAACCGGAAGGTAGTAGGAGACCAGCACATAAACTCAAAATGTGGTTCGAGGACTGCCTCAGAATTGCTCTGAAATAGACAGAAATTTCGGTTGTTGATAGGGAGATGGATGCACAAGACCGAAATGGATGGAGGAAAAGAGTGCACAGTGATTTTCGAGGTCTGAGGGAGAGAGAATGAAGCACGAGAAGATTAGAAGAAAGCTTAAAAATAAATGAACCTGTGGAAAATGAGGGAGTGTGTGGTTTGTTGGAGGAGGTGCTTGAGTCGTGCGGGTTTGGTCAGCCATCAGAGAACTTATAGGAATCGGCCCATGGTGAATTGTGATATGGGTAATGTTCACAACAGATCATGTATAACATGTGGAAAGGTGTGCCTCTCAGCTGGAGGATAGAAAAGGAATGTCAGAAGAGTTCATACTGTGGCACCTGTTTCTTCTGCCAGCCAGCACAACTGTGCATTATATAATGTTATGTGCAAAATATTCGCCGGGCTCAAAAGTCATACAAGGGCCTCACATTGCATCAACATTGACTGATTTCAATGTGAGACGAGGCCTTGATGAATGCCAATAGGCGTGAAAATACGTATTAGCCTTTATATATTTAATTTTCTATATTGAATACTCAATATTTCATATATTCAATAAGGCATTCAATACTTCATTTCATTTTACCATTTATTTTTATATTATATATATATTCCATATTCTATATTATTTATATTACAAGAATATAAATAAAACATAAAAAACAGAGTTGGAACTCTTTTAAATAAAATAAGATATATATATATATATATATATATATATATTCTTTAATTTTTTACTTGTTTCAGTCATTTGGGACTACGTCCATGATGGAGTACCGCCTTTAGTCGAACAAGTCGACCTCAGGACTTATTCTTTGTAAGCCTAGTACTTATTCTTTCGATCTATTTTGCCGAACCGCTGTGTTGCGGGGACGTAAACACGCCAAAATCGGTCGGAAATTGCTGACGACTAGCATCACGCTTGAAACTCAAGAGTACCAACGAATTTGAATCAAACTGTTTTGATTCATACATGTGACTCCCAATAAATTTGTTGAGTGCCTTTCTTCCGTTTGTCCACTCACTCGTATGTATATATATATGTATATATATATATATATATATATATATATATATATATATATATATATATATATATATATATATATATATAGTAGAATAATAAAAGAACCTTCTTGATGCAGTATTATATATTTTAAAACATGAATAAAGGTGGCTTCTTTTTGGGGCGGGGAGCTAATTCTTATTATTAAAATTAAAATTATCCTCAAAATAGCCATCTCTACTATTTCAAATATATATATATATATATATATATATATTATATATATATATATATTTATAGATAATCTAGCCATTTGTATAGATCTATATCTGTCATTCTGCTTTTTATTTTTCAATAGTAGTGTGTGGGTGTAGAGAACCACGTGTCTATATATGTCCCTGTGTGTGAATATGTGTAATACGACCGTATATGTGTGCGTGTTTGCCCGAAGTCCTGTATATGTGTATATATTTCATTGGCTCAAGAGTTTAGTCCTGGTGTTTATATGGATGTTTGTTTGCGTGTGTATGTGTGTGTGTGTGTGTGTGTGTGTGTGTGTGTGTGTGAGTGTGTATGTATTTGTTTTATTTGTATACAAGTTTTTATATTGTTAAATCTATATTCAGGCACCCCCACATCTATAACTGTATGTGAGGAGGGAGAGAGGGTTGACATACATACATACATTCATCTCTCTTATTTTCTCCTTCCCTCTCTGTTTCTGCTTTCTCTTTCTGTCTCTCTCTCTCACTCTCTTTGTGTTTCCCTCTCTCTCTTTCTCTCTCTTCTCTCTGTGAATACATTTACACACACACACACACACACACACACACACATAGTGGCAGACATGGTTATGTGGTAAGACGCTTGCTTCTCAACCACATGGTTCCGGGTTCAGACTGACTGCGTGGAGCCTTAAGTAAATGTCGTCTACCGTAGCCCTAGGCCAGCCAAAACCTTGTGGGTGGATTTGGTAGAAGGAAACTGAAAAAACGCCTCATGTATGTGTGTGTGTGTGTGTCCGTGCCTTTGGGTCGGTATTTAAGACCTCCCGCCACCGCTTGAAAACCGGTGTTGGTGTGTTTGTGTCCCCGTAATTTAATGGTTCGTCAAAGAGACCAATAGAATAAGTATCAGGCTTAAATAGATAAATACCGGGGTCGATCGATTCGAGTAAAATTCTTCAAGGCTCTGCCCCAGTATGGCCGCATTCTAATGACTGAAACAAGTAAAAGATAATAATATATGTATATATATAACAAGTTATTGCTGGCACTCCGTCGCTTACGTCGACGAGGGTTCCAGTTGATCCGATCAACGGAACAGCCTGCTCGTGAAATTAACGTGCAAGTGGTTCAGTACTCCACAGACACGTGTACCCTTAACGAAGTTCTCGGGGATATTCAGCGTGACACAGTGTGACAAGGCTGACCCTTTGAATTACAGGCACAACAGAAACAGGAAGTAAGAGTGAGAGAAAGTTGTGGTGAAAGAGTAGAGCAGGGTTCGCCACCATCCCCTGCCGGAGCCTCGTGGAGTTTTAGGTGTTTTCGCTCAATAAACACTCACAACGCCCGGTCTGAGAATCGAGACCGCGATCCTATGACCGCGAGTCCGCTGCCCTAACGACTGGGCCATTGCGCCTCCACATAACAAGTTATAGATAATGGTCATTACCTATTTTTCCTTTATTAGAGTAAATATGGCTTACAGATGTTTCCAGTAGTATTTATAGGTACATTATTCAGAAGTTAACTCAATCGGTCTGTAAGTAGCTTGCTTACCAACCACTTGGTTCCGGGTTCAGTCCCACTGCGTGGCACCTTGGGCAAGTGTCTTCTACTATAGCCTCGGGCCGACCAATGCCTTGTGGGTGGATTTGGTAGACAGAAACCGAAAGAAGACTGTCGTATGTGTGTGTGTGTGTGTATGTGTGTGTGTGTGTGTGGGTATGTGTGTGTGTGTGTGTGTGTGTGTGTGTGTGTGTGTGCCTATATGTCTGTGCACACCTCTGAATGCAATGTATGGCAGAAGGTTTACAATTCTAACGGAGGCCTCAAAAGACATTCTAAGATCCACAAAGATCAGAACTTATCTGCAGCTTTTGGTGGTCCAAATCAGACATGTAATCTATGTGGGTGTTTTTCAAAACATTGTCTGGTTTAAAAAGCCACATCAGCTGCCATGATGGTTCTAAGGAGTAGGTACAGGAGGTGGTCAAACTCTGCATAAACAGTAGATGGCCACCATGTATATATGTATATTAATTTGGAAAGTCGTATTCTACTTTTGACATGAACTTTCTGAGAGTACATTTGTAATTCTTGCAGTAAAATAAACATTGGTTTTTGCATTCTAATTTTTCTCTCTCTTTGCAGATTCCGTTATATCATACTGGTTAAATTTGTTTCCATTTTATCAGTTTAAAATGAGTGAAGATGAGACCCATAGAGACACTGCATGCTGTATGAATTCAAAAAGTGCTGTTCAGCAATGAAAACATCAAGAAATATTTGTTCTGTTTATGGAAACAAAGTTTTAAGTGTCTGAACATGCAAACGTTGGTTTGTTCAGCTACGCTTGGGGAGTTTTTCTCTCGCAGACCCTTTTCAATCTGGAAAACCAAGTTCGGTAAATATTGAGCTCCTGAAAACCACAGCTGAGGAAAATCCAAAGCAAAACAGTTAATTTCAAGTCACACATCAATCACAAAACACCTTCATATACTAGGAAAGATACGGGAAGTAGTGTGTAGTAGCGTAAGGAATAGTTCAGCCAGCTAGGATGGTAAGCCCTATGGAATTTACGGTTTATATGCCAGATGGGTTTGTTGAATTCTTGGCAAAAGTTTACTGCAACTGGTAGCTGTTCTTGCATATAAAACGAACCCAGCAAGCGGCCCAGTTTAACCTGAGGATCGAACCATAACCATTCTTTAACAAGTCGGTGCAAACGTTGTTCCTTTCTCTGGTAGTTATGGCGAAAGAGATTGTGAATGAATGGAGCTGAAAAGAATGAAGACAGGTACCTCACGGACTTTTTCAATGTCTACTTCGAGGTCTGGGTAAGAAGTGGTCCCTCCCCGCTTTCTCTCTCTTTCTCTGTCTCTCAACCAAAAGTTGGATGCCGCTGGTAAAAATGGTTAGGATGCCTGAAGCTATTCTGAGCATGGGCCTATAGATTGAAGAACAACAGCCGGGCGAGGACTCGTCCCCTTGGTGGTCAAGATGATCCTGGGCAAGTAGGGTTCATTGATTGCCCTTCAGTAGCCCTTCTGAATCAGAACAAAGATCATTGGTGTAATCAGATATTTTGTCATCTCTCCTACTTCCACTCCCTTTCATCATCATCATCATCATCATCATCATCATCACCACCACCTTCGTTATCAACGTCACTATCAACATCATTATCATTATCATCATCACCACATTCAGCAGTAGCAGACGACCACTACCACCACGACGACGACCACCACCACCACTACAAACAACAACAACAAGATCATTGTCTTGATCAACATCTTAACATCACAACCACCCACCCCACAACCACAGATGTCATCATCCTCATCATCATCATCACCATCACAATGAACATAATCATCATCGTCACAACCACAACCACCACCACAACCACATTCATCATCATCATCATCATCTGTATTATTGGTAGTAGTAGTAGTAGTAGTAGTAGTAGTAGTAGTAGTGGTAGTAGTAGTAGTAGTAGTAGTAGTAGTAGTAGTAGTAGTAGTAGTAGTGATGTATTTGAAGACTGGGCCTTTGGGTCCATCTTTGTTGTCAATGATTTCCTATAGTTAGACATTGATTGTGCCGTGAAAAAAAACGAGACATTTTTGTTTCACACATTTCCAGAATATGAAGTGTGAAAGCTGTCAGTTATCCCAACTGGCCATAAGACATGCAGTCAGACACACACACACACACACACACACACACACACACACACACACACACAACCACACACATGCACACGCACATACATACATGCATACCTGT
>NC_142938.1:65093584-65103584 GCF_046866305.1 Octopus bimaculoides | reverse complement strand
GTTGAAATCAAATGACTCCGGGTTCAATATTTGTGTGTAAAAATAATTTAATATCTTTTCTTTATGCATCTCCTGAATTTCAACTTCAAACTGCTAATCCCGCCAAATATTATGTAGAAATTATTATCTCCCTTGTGCTAACTGTCCGCTCGGGAACTAAACGTGTTATCATTCTACTATTGCCTCTAATCGACCTACGATTGGTGAATGTAGTGGGACAAGACGAAAAATGTGTAGAAGCTGTCTGGCTGGTTGAATTGTATTTACTCTCGGGTGATAAATTTCACCTGATTCTTTCCATAAAGGTGCCTGATGAACTGGTGCGTGGAGGAGAGTGCACATATGTGCCGCAGAGATTTTAAAAAATACTAACCAAGAAAAAAATATAACCGATTGATTTATTAACCGAATAATTAATCAAATAATCGACTTGTCAATTGGTTGAGTCATCCATAAACGAATATTACAGAAGTTAAACAGAACCAGCGCGTGTGCTTGTTATTGGCGTAATGACCCTCCCGAAATACAACAATATCTGTGTCGACACAAGTTCAGACCAGGAATCTTGGATTATCAATATTTCGCGTCATTTTTAGAACAACGAATATTCTATCAACTTCAGAGGACGACATCAGTCAATCGATCAATCAATCAATCAATCAGTCTGTCTGTTTTCTGTCTGTCTGTCTATCTATCTATTTATTTGTCTGTCTGTCTGTCTGTCTGTCTGTCTGTCTCTTTCTCTCTCTCTCTCCCTCTTTCTATCTGTCTATCTATTTAGCTCTGTCTGTCGACTTCTGTGTCTTTCATAAATATTTATATTTATTTATATACAGGGTAGCCCAAAAGTAGGTTTAACAGTTATCACGTAAGCACTTTAAATTTCTTTTAAAACATTTTATTACATTTAAATTTCTAGTTGACAATTAACTGAATTAGCATAGAATAATGGTTTCATATATTTTTTATAATTAAGATCTAAACTGTTAATATATGAATGCGAAAGAGATAGTTTGAATAACTGTAAACCTACTTTTGGGCCACACTGTATATATATGTGTGTGAGTATTTATATAGAGGCATATGTAGATTTGTACGTATATGTATGTACGTGTACATGTGCGTGTGTGTACACGCACACACACTCACACACACACACACTCACACAAACACACATATATATATATACATACGCACACAGATATGTGGGTGTGTGAGTAGAACATAAAAGTGTAATTTTATATTCTAATTATGTATATATTAATTTTTTTCTTGTTTTACTTAATTAAATCTAGTAACTGATGTCTCTGCAAAGTCAAATAATTGGCCCACACTCTCGATGTCATTAATGTTACCAACTTATTAAAGATACGCTATCCCATAACTTTGTGTGTTCACACCTGAATTACTGCTACACTTTTGTATATAGAACATTGTGAAATAGCTCACTGCTAAACTGTATGAATAAATGAGTCATAAAAAATAAGATTCATTCATTAGTATCTTTTAATTGTGTTAATTATCAAATGACCTATATAGAGAATTAGAGTAAATTAATGGAGGCGGTTAACACCTTTCCTTGGCAAAATTTTGTTTTCTTTAATTTGCTATTATAATCTTTTATCGCTTTTTCATTCATTTTTTTAATATATATATCTTTCATTTGTTTCCGCCCTTTGATGTCAGCCGTACTTGGAAGGTACTACTACTACTACTACTACTACTACTACTACTACTACTACTACTACTACCACTACCCTGAAGGGTTTCGCGGTCGAACAGACCTCGAATGCTTTTTTATTTGTTTGTATGTTTTAAGATCGGTATTTGCTCTGTCGATGTCTTTTGCTGAACTGCTAAACTACGGCGACGTAAAGAAACCAACACCGGTTGTCTATCGGTTTTCGGGGACAAACACAAACACACACATACGTGTACATAAATACATAATACGCACATACATGCATACATATATATGTGTGTATATATATATGCATACACACACACATATATATATATACATATAAATATATATATACATACATACATTCATATACATATATATATATGTGTATGTATATATATATATATATATATATATATATATATATATATATATACATATATATATATATATATATATATATATATATATATATATACAATTAAGGGTTCAGCAACAGGTTGCTTTACCACATACCGAAGTTCAGAAATAGCAGCCAAAAATGCTGAAACTCCAACAGATAGCAGTTACCCGCAACTCACATAGGAAAAACAAGAAGAAAAATAACGAACTAAACTAGCCATAGTTAATCATAGACATGTTTCTGGTTTAGGAGCATAAAAACTCTTCATTACCTCATCGGAATGATATTCCTGTTGTAAATTTGATGATACTGGCAAATGTGCATGCATGATCTAGCGCCATCATTGCAGTCGACACATTTTGAAAGTATCTCCAAATCCACATAGGCGAGCCAGCCCATCATCTTCTCTCACGGATTACCATGTGCGTCGCAGGCGGTACTGCAGAAAATCTGTGGTTTACTATCCGGGAGTGAATAATTAATTATTACAATTAAAAGGGTAAAGGATTATCAATTTATTAATAAATTAATAATTAATAATTTTTACCAAGCCCTTCGGTATGTAAGCACCATTATCGGTGTGGAACTTATTTAAAAGTTCTTATACATTTATAAACAAAATTAAGGGTTCAGCAACAGGTTGCTTCACCACAGTTTCAGCATTTTTAGCTGCTATTTCTGAACTTCGGTATGTGGTGAAGTAACCTGTTGCTGAACCCTTAATTTTGTTTATAAATGTATAAGAACTTTTAAATAAGTTCCACACCGATAATGGTGCTTACATACCGAAGGGCTTGGTAAAAATTATTAATTATTAATTTATCAATAAATTGATAATCCTTTACCCTTTTAATTGTAATAAGTATATATATATATATATATATATATATATATATATATATATACGTAAATGTCGAACGATGAAATGAGTGCTCAACACCGCATTGGTGCAATATGTAATTTCTCTCTATTTGTGAATTACGGCTACCATTGGTTTCATGTTAAAAAAAGTAGGAAAATATCCTAGCGTCTTAACAATTTTTCAAGCCAATCACATGGAGATTCATTGTTTTGTTTACGTAAATTTACGAGAAATCCAGTGAACGAAGCGAGACTGTTTTCCGAAATGGAGGCGAACACCTTTCTCCATGTGATCGGCTTGAAAAATTGTTAAGTCATTGGGATATTTTCCTACTTTTATTAACATGAAACCAATGGTTGTCTTAATTCACAAATAAAAATATATATATATATATAAAGAAATAATCAATATAAGACTTAATTAATTAAACAAAGTTGAATACATTTCATCAAATAAATGAAATGAAGCAGATTGGATGTTAAAATGGATTATCCTTTTAATTCATATTCCCAGACAATTGTTTCGGACAAAATGACCAAAATTTCAATAACGAGAACAACATAAAGGTCGAATTTGTACTCTTCTATGGAAAAATTCCTATTAAAGGACGAAGATGAATTCATCCGGATAAATACATAATATATATATATAGTATATATGTATATATACATACATATATATATATATATATATTTTGTTCGTTACCTTTTACCCTGAAGATGTGTAAGGTAAATTATATATTTGACTTGAATTTGACAGTTAAATATAGCCTTATACAGAAATGTTGATATAGGAATAAATTTCAATAATAATGGATATCAGCGTCAAAACTCTCTTTTAAATTTTAAATTTGATATATAATCAAGGAGATCGATCCTTAAGGAGTCTACTTTAGACCTTTGGGGAGAAATCTCTTACTATATTGGCAGCGATTACATGCTTTTCTCATCAACACATTGTAGAGATATCATCATATGAACAAATATATATATATATATATATATATATATATATATATATATATATAGCGGCGTACGTACACTTTGTCTCTTATATGTAAGTACACATTTATATATATATATATATATATATATATATATATATATATATATATATATATATATATATATATATATATATAACTGACGGCATTCCACACAGTCTCCTTTCAGCAAATTCACTCACAAGCTTCGCTTACAAGAAATCGGTTTGGCCCGTTGCTCCAGAGGAACACACTTGAGACCTTCTCAGCCACACAGCTATGCCTGTACCTCCATGTATATTTGTTGAATGCAAAATTTGACGTTTGGGATTTTAGTATTCCTTGGTCCCTTACAGTTATCAGGTTTATTATTGCTATTGTTGTCAAGGTGGCAAGCTTGCAAAATTGTTAGCACTCCGGGCAAGATGCTTTTCGCTTTCTTGCTCGTCTTTACATTCTGAGTTCAAATTCCACCGAAGTCGACTGTGTCTTTCTTTTTTCCGGGGTCGATAAATTAAGTACCAATGGAACACTTGGGGCCGGTTACATAGGCTAGTCCCCACCCACAAAATTTCAGACCTTGTACCTTTAGTAGAAAGGATTATTACTATTATTATTATTATTATTATTATTATTATTATTATTGTTGAAGCGGCGATCTGGTAGAATCGTTAGCACGCCAGGCGAAATGCTTGGCGGTATTTCATTCGTCTTCACTTTCTAAGTTCGAATTCCGCCGAGGTCGACTTTGCCTTTCATCCTTTCGAGGTCGATACAATAAGTACCCGCTAAACACGGGTCGATGTGATCGACTGTCCCTCCTCCCACAAATTTCAGCCCTTGTGCCTTTAGTAGAAAAGATTATTACGATTACTGTTGTTGTTGATGTCATTGTTGGTCGTCGTGGTACTGAGTTTTAGCATCTTCTCACGATCCACCTTGTGGAGGTGCAAGGGCCCAATGGTTAGGGTAGCGGATTCGCGGTCATAGGATTGCGGTTTCGATTCCCAGACCGGGCGTTGTGAGTGTTTATTGAGCGAAAACACCTAAAGCTCAACGAGGCTCCGGCAGGGGATGGTGGCGAACCCTGCTGTACTCTTTCACCACAACTTTCTCTCAATCTTACTTCCTGTTTCTGTTGTGCCTGTAATTCAAAGGACCAGCCATGTCACACTGTGTCAATCTGAATATCCCCGAGAACTACGTTAAGGGTACACGTGTCTGTGGAGTGCTCAGCCATTTGCACGTTAATTTCACGAGCAGGCTGTTCCGTTGATCGGATCAACTGGAACCCTCGACGTCGTAAGCGACGGAGTGCCATCAACACGATCCACCTAAATTTTGTTCTCTCCTCTTGCTAATCCTGCTATACTTTTGATTAATTCTATTTTATTCTATCTTTATCTAATTTTTCTTGATAAAATCATTTTGTATCGGAATCAAGCCGTTTGTTTTTCTGAAAGAACTGATACCGTTTCCGTTTTTCATAACAACGGATTATCTGTGATTTAAAAAGTATTTCTAGACTCAAGCCTGCTTTGATATTAGATAATTCATTTTTATATTATATTCCTATAATGTTTCCTTGATCTCTGTTTAATTATATTCTTTTCTTTATTAATTTCAATAAGGATATTACTCACTTCCTCTATTTTTGTGTTGTTGTTTTATTATTGCTTTTTTTGTTATATGTCTGGATTTGATAGTCCATCATGACAAGATGTTTGTAAGTAGCTTCTTCTCTTTATTACTAAAGTGATTGTTGCGTATAGAAACTTATATATACGTACATATACATATAATAATATAAATAATATATAAATATATGCATATGTACATACCTATATATATATGTATATATACATTCATATATGGGTACAGGGAATCAAAAAAGCGTAGACAATGAGAAACAAGAACATAAAAAATAAAAGCATAGAAAACGGACAATTTTCGAAGAACGGAAAAAAACAAACAAACAGAGAAACGAGACATGCAACATAAAGAACATTTCCTTCAACAGTTGTTCCCTCGTTTATCTACTCCGCGTTTCGAAGGTAAGGACAAGACGAGACTTCGTTGAAACAGTCCTCTCTGCAAAGCAAATTAAATAAAATTTGGGATTTTTTGCGGAGGGTGAAAGTGGTAACAAAAACAGGACGGTAAGAACAAAATAGTAAAAGCAAACGGTGAGGGCTGTTAAGCCAAGGCGATGTGAAGAGGTGAACGCTGGAAAAACGAACTTTGAGAAGTGACAGATCTTGTCTTTAGGAAGGAAACGTCTTGTCTTGTCTTTAGGAAGGAAACATACATACATACATACATACATACATATATACATACACATGCACGCACACACAAAACACACACAAAACACACACACATATGTATATATGTATATATCCGGTATGCACCACTGAAGTTAATGTATATTTAATGTGTACACACTGTCAATATGCCAGTTACTGCAGTACCTAGGTATTTGTCCTGAAGTAACATATTTTATGGACGTGCTGTGTTAAAAACGCCAAAAATATCAGAGGGAGAAACGAAGATTTCGCCCGGCATCGTCCAGAATATCACCTGGTGTATTTCGTCATCGCCTGATATATTCCAGTCTGAACATGTGGCTAACTGCGAGTACGCGCCTTTGAAAAGGTCGAAAATGCCGGAATGTAGCTCTCATGCTCGTTGGCCACTGCTGGGAGTAAGGGTAGCCTCTGTTGTGACGTTTCATTCCTTTTCCTTTTATACTGCATTCTTAAATACCTGATTATAAATATTCGATTCTCCTCTATCCCTACCGATTTAATAATTTGTTCATATAAGATTCCCTCATACGTCGGTCTTCTGGCAAAATAAGAACTTGCTCGTTGTTTTTGTTGATTTTGATGTTGCTGTTTTTTTTTATGTTTCCTAGAAAGCAATAAATAAAAATATTTGTGACGATTAATGGAATGACAAGTACAATTTAAAAGAAATTTATCTGAGATTTGTAGATTCAATTAGTTGTTCTGTGTACATACATCATCCGAGTAAATCTTGGAATCTTGAAGCGTAAACGACTACTAGTTCCGCCCCTTGACGCTCAAACATTTCTAAGCTATTTGCAGTTGGTTAGCAAAGCCGCCATTTTGTATTTTCACAAAATACATCTGTCACTAAATGTTTGCGCTGCATCATCTGCAAAAAATTATTGAACTGCTCAAAATTTTTATTTACATTTTCATTTATTTACATTTTTATTCATTTATATATTCATTTTTGGAATTGTTCATTTATTCATTCAATTTAGCGTGAAATTGAATTTTTGGAAAAAAAAAATTCTAAAATTTTTTTCTACGACTATCTTAGTGTTTGTAGCTTTCTTCAGAAATATTCTAAGGACATTTTTTATATCTTTCAAATCTTAAAAATAACATTGCTACCTCCATTTAAAGTGTTCCGTTGAATGAGCTCTGTACACTGACACCGATATAAAATACACAAATGCATAAAATAAATATCTTTATATACTTGTTCAAAATATTCAGACTGAATAAACTCTACACACTGGCACAGACTGTGTAAAAAGACATCTCTACACTTTCGAGTGCTCTATCGATTGAGCTCTATTTCACTGATACAAACTGTTAAAAAAATAATTCATATTAATAAAGGCGGTGCTCCAGCATAGCCGCAGTCAAATGACTGAAACAAGTAAAAGAGTAAAAGAGTATATCATTCCAAGTGTTCCAGCAAACGTATCTACACACAGACACAAACCGTCTAAATATAGCACCTCATTGTTCCAAAGACCGCATATAAATCATATAATATTTATATACATATACATATATATATATATATATACGAAGTTCTTTATTCATTGAATGCTATACCCTGATAGAAATCATTTGGTCTGGCACAAATCTAATAAAGAATTTTATAAATCTTTGTCACTGTTCATCTGGTGAATTATGTTAGGAAGAACAATTATAAAAAGTGATAAGATTAAGAAATACTTAAATAACCATGTTCAGCGGTATATATATTTCATCTTTTACTTGCTTCACTCATTCGAATGAAGAATTTTCAGTCGAATGTAACGATCCTAGTACTTTTTAAAAATCTTGATACTTATTCAATTGGTATCTGTCTTTTGTCGAAACGCTAAGTTACGGGGAAATAAACACACCAATACCGGCTGTCAAGCGGTGGTGGGGAAGAAGCAGACAGACAAACACACGCACACATATATACGATGGGCTTCTTTCAGTTTCCGTCTACCAAATCTACTCACAAGGCTTTGGTCGGCCCGAAGCTATAGTAGGTAAAGCTTGCCCAATGTGTCACGCGGTGGATTGAACACGCCTGCCCCTATATATCTGTGTGTGTGTAAGTGTTCAACGGCTATTCACGCAGTTTCCACTGAATTGACTCGTAAGTCGTTGAACGACCCGGCCTTAGAAGATACATTCTCGCGGTGCCATGAGGTAGGATTGAATCCGGAACCACATCGTTGCAAAGTGAGCTTCTTATCTACACACCCATACGATGAGAGGCAGGGAAAGAAAATAGGACACAGGTCATTCGGATTATATTTCTTGTCTTTGAATAGTTTCCTTCTGTTCTTCCACCCCTTATGGAAGTCTTGTAACAAAAAGTGTGAAGAGGGCACTGCATTTTTCTCTCCGATTAAACAATAATTTTGAAGGGTAGGGGTTAAACAATAGCATCGACCACAGTACTTGACTGGTACCATATTTTACCGATTCTGGGAAGATGAAAACCGAGACGGGACAAATACTGCAAAGCCGTTTTTCCGATGCGTTAGTGATTCTGTCAAACTCATCAACCGATTAAGTAATAAATGTTTCTTACATCTTCAGATATATGGACTCACATTTATCGTGAGGGACAAAATCAGTCTAATCGATTGGAACGTATACTTTCGAAAGTTCAGCACGAAGAAAGGCTAAATTAACCGAGGTAGAATTCAAACCGAAACTTCTAAGACATTGTCACAAATATTCTTGTTTAAGAATAATAAATTTGTATTCTACAAAAGTATAAAGTAACCCTTCAGACTGATGTAAGATTGCTTGTATTTTAACTGAACAAAAGAAACAAACATTAACATACATATAGGCGCAGGAGTGGCTATGTGGCACCTTGGGCAAGTGTCTTCTACTATAGCCTTAGGTCGACCAAAGCCTTGTGAGTGGATTTAGTAGACGGAAAAAGAAAGAAGCCCGTTGTATATATATGTATATATATATATATATATATATATATATATATATATATATATATATATATATATATATATATATATATATATATATATATATATAAAACAAATAATAAATGAGTATATGCATATATATGTACAAGTATGTGCATACCTACATCTACCTGTATATATAGGTGCATATCTGGGTACAGGACATTTTATATATATATATATATATATATATATATATATATATATGTGTGTGTGTGTGTGTGTGTGTGTGTGTGTGTGTGTGTGTGTGTGTGTGTGTGTGTGTGTGTGTGTGTGTGTGTGTGTGTGTGTATGTTTGTGTGTGTGTGTTTGTCCCCCCATCATCGCTTGACAACCGATGCTGGTGTGTTTACGTTCCCGTAATGTAGCGGTTTGGCAAAAGAGAACGATAAAATAAGTACTAGGCTTATAAAGAATAAGTCCTGGGGTCGATTTGCTCGACTAAAGGCGCTGCTCCAGCATGGACACAGTCAAATAAGTAAAAGAGTAAAAAGAGTAGATATATATATATATATATATATATATATATATATATATATATATATATATATATATATATATATATATATACACCCGTGTGTATATACATAGACACACACACGAATATAGACACACATACATACATACAGAAGCAGAAAGAGAATTGAAAACAAACAAACATAAAGGAAACTAAAATGATTATTACTAAAATATTCATTTTCCCCTGTAAAAGTAAAAGTAAAAGTAAAAACAAAAATAGAAGCAATAATTAACAAAAACAAAAGACATTATTGTACTTAATTAAGCTCAAGAACTGATGTCGCTAC
>NC_142938.1:65071084-65081084 GCF_046866305.1 Octopus bimaculoides | reverse complement strand
GATTTCACATCAAAAATCTTGCAAAACAAATATGTATATATATATATATATATATATATATATATATATATATATATATATGTGTGTGTGTGTGTGTGTGTGTGTGTGTGTGTGTGTGTGTGTGTGTGTGTGTGTGTGTGTGTGTGTATGTTTGTGTGACTGTGTTTGTCCCCCCAACATCGCTTAATAACCGATGGTGGTGTGTTTACATCCCCGTAACTTAGCGGTTCGGCAAAAAGAGACCGATAGAATGAGTACTAGGCTTCCAAAAAGAATAAGTCCTGAGGTCGATTTGCCTGACTAAAGGCGGTACTCCAGCATGGCCGCAGTCAAATGACTGAAACAAGTAAAAGAGTAAATGTATTTCATTGGCGTGTATGAGTCTTAGCTCAACTTGTTATAATAATCATATGCGGTGTGACGTAGCTGTTAAACTTGATTCTGTAAATTATTTTATATTGAGCTTTTATTTTATTTGTTTATTTATTTAGGTTAGAGTCAACTGTCTTCCAGTATTCTGTTTTCTATTCTGTAACCGTGTTTTTATAATTATGTTGGTGGTTATGGTTGTGGTTGTGATGTCATGGCTGTAGTAATAGTGGTGCTGACTCAAGTAGCGGTGGTGGTCGTGGTGGTCGTGGTGGTCGTGGTCGTCGTGGAAAGAGTTGTGGTGACGACAACGACGACGATGACGAATATGATGATGATAATGATGATAATGATGATGATGATGATGATGATGAAGATGACGAATTTAGCATTTCCTATTGAGATATTCGGCTACTAACCGTCACACACGACTGAACAATTCTAAAGAGTGAAAGAGTTGAAGAATGTACGATAAACGAATGGTTCACTGTCCAGACATTGGTTGGGCAATTCTTCTTTGTTACGTAATTTTTGGAACAGATTTCTTGATGTCGCAATCACAAACGAAACAAAAGCAACAAAAGAATAAAATAAAAAAGAAACATAAACAAGAATAGAAATCTCTCTGAGAATTGTCTCATGTTAAAGAATACATTTTTCCATTCTGATAAACATATAGTCATCTCTTCTGACCCTAATTGGTATCATGTCTAATTAAGTTTCAAACTTTTATTTCATCATTAATATTTTTCATGTTTCTAATTAATGTATTTCTCAGTCGAACGAAACGGTTTAATATTTATTTAATTTTTGTTCTTTCTTTTTGCAAAAACTTCCTCTCAATGAAAAAATTATCATGATTCAAATTCCTGTCTATGTATCGTTCTATTTTCCTTCATCGATCGGATAATATTGAACAACATCAAAAGCAACTTCCTCAAGAAACCACCTGAATGATTTGCAGCGAAGCTTTTTGCGAAGAGCCAGTTGTTGTGAAATATTTCCTGCATCCACACGCTTAAAACTCGGTTTCATTTTATAAGCGTATTGCTTATATTCATCCATCCAGACTTCAACTACTCTCTTGTGATTCCGTGACAGATAATCACCATACGCCTTTACACTTGAAGAATAAGGAATAAATTCGCGATATATATGAGCAACTCTTGAGCAAGGCGCGTCAAGTATTTGACCACCACATAACCAAATCTTAAACGAAATTTCAAACTGTTCAGCTCCACGAATATCCAGATGTGGGTCATAACCACCTAATGTCCAAAACCATGCTTTATTCATTGCAAACAACCCACCGGCCATCACAGGGCTCTCAAACGTTTCAGTGGGATCTATTTGATCTCCCTTTAGACGTGGTAAACGTTTGTAGTTAAGATTCCAGTCAAACGCTCCACGTGCTCCTTCATCCTGAGCAATCTGTGAAAACGTGGTGTGATCAATAACATCAATAAACGGACATACAACAGTTTTCTCATTGAACACAATTGGTTCTAGTAAAGGAGGAAGCCAATTCACAGATGGTTCCACATGAGAGTCGAGGAACACTATTACTTCAGCTTTTGCTGTTTCAGCCCCTTGAAGTCGGGACCGTATCAAACCCTCCCGTTTAGAGTTGCGAATTAATTTGACCTTCTTGAAGTTTTCTTTCACGTAATCGCTCAAGGGTTCTTTATTATGATCTTTGGTGCTGAAATCATCCACCAGAATGATCTCTTGTATCAGTTCTGGAGGTGACCTCCACAAAACTCCATATATAGTGCGAAGCAATGTAGTCCAGTGTTCATTATAAAACGGAATTATAACACTCACCTTTGGTAAGTTCTTCAGATATTTCTTATGCTTGCAATCCGGATGGCGAATGTCTCTCAAAGAACGATATAGTGATATTTTATCACTGACCGCACCATTAAATCCATTCACTGCAAACAACTGTTCTTCTTTTATTCTTTCTGCGGCACTGAGCACCACGGGTCTACCTTGTTCTCCAGGTCCTTCCCTAAAGGAATCCAATAAGATTTTTTGGTAATCGTGCCAGTCGATTTTGTATCTTGTTTTATCCAAATCACTGGTTCGCTTTTTTGATGTGTTAATATTTATCCTCCGAAAAATAAGCCGATTGTCATTTGCATGCTTTTGTTCTAATTGCCATTTTTGTTTAATTAGACAATAATAACCAAAAGCAATTAAAAATAAACCATAAATTGTCACAATCCATCTAAAGAAAGTCGATATTTTCATAGCGAAAAAATTAAGCAAACTTTTTACCCTGTGATGCACTGCTGTAATATTAGGCGAGTATTTATGAAAATTAATGGTGACTAGATGTCACGTGAGTCATATCAGTTAGATCACGCGCGTTTAAAAATCGACGCATTATTTTTCAATATATATGAACTTAGTTTCATTTAGTTGGGGCTATCCTGTTGTTTCCTGTTGTAACAGTTGGCAATATCGATTATCATAAATTCTCTGTTGACACATTTGACTTTTGACACGGTCAATGAACTTAAATTGTACGCAGTACAATAGGATGACATGCATAAATGGTCATACATGCACACACACACACACACTTGCATACATACCACACACACACATTACATACATAAAGTCGGCGAGCTGGCAGAAACGTTAGGACGCCGGGCGAAATGCTTAGCGGTATTTCGTCTGCCGTTACGTTCTGAGTTCAAATTCCGCAGAGATCGACTTTGCCTTTCATCCTTTCGGAGTTGATAAATTAAATACCAGTTATGCACTGGGATCGATGTAATCGACTTAATCCCTTTGTCTGTCCTTGTTTGTCCCCTCTATGTTTAGCCCCTTGTGGGCAATAAAGAAATAAGAAACGTTAGCACGCCGGGCGAAATGCTTAGCGGTATTTCGTCTGTCGCTACGTTCTGAGTTCAAATTCCGCCGAGGTCGACTTCGCCTTTCATCCTTTCGTGGTTGTTAGATTAAGTACCAGTTGCGTACTGGGGTCAATCTAAGACACTAGCCCCTCCCCCAAAATTTTTAGGGCCTTGTGCCTAGAGTACAAAAGATCACATACATATATAAATACAAACATACAAACATACATACACACATTGCAGACTTCCCTGTCGTAAAAGGCTAAATTAGAGTTCCGAATTTTCTTTAGTTCTGAGCAATCTGCACAGATGATATGTTTATAGTGATCAAATGTTTGCCAAGAGTGCTAACTATTTAACCCCCATACACATATATACATACATACATGGTGGTTGTCTACTCCTTACACAGAATTTGACCACCTCCTGTACCTACACCTTAGCCCCTTCATGGTGTCTGATGTGGCTTTTTAAACCAGACAATGTTCTGAAAAAACAACCACACAGATTGCACCTCTGATTTGAACTACCGATACCTGCAGGTATGTTCTGTTCATTGTGGATCTTAACATGTCTTTTAAGACCCCCATTGGATTTGCAAGCCTTCTGGCATACACCAGATTCAAACGTGTGCACAGACATATAGTCAGAATAGTTGGTTGAAGTTTGTTTTCCATGGGTTCGCAGGTGAGATTTGAGGCCAGCCAAAGACAGGCATGGTCTGTCACAGATTGTGCACACAAAAAGGTCCTTGTCATTCACCTTCTCGATCTTTACATTCTTCCTTAAATATCTTTTGAGTCTTGCTTGCGTTATCCTGGCCTCTTCAAACGCTTTCATTCCATTCCACACTTTTGTTCGCCATTCAACTTCATCTGAAGCGAGGGTTTCTATATCTTCTGGAACCATTCCAAGTGACTTCATACATACATACATACATACATACTGCTTAAATACCAATCTTGAGAAATTAGGCTTCTCAAAACCAGAAAGGAGTAATCTAATTCGAAGACTACAGATCCAGTCCATCACTGGAACTATAAAAATCTGTAAAGCTTTCCAGAAGTTTATCATTTAAATATATGTGAGCATGTCTACATATGTAACTGCATGCATGAGAATACAAACATAAAACATACATACATACATACATACATACATACATACATACATACATACATACATACATTATTATGATTGACCGTTGACTGAACACTATTCAATTTTTTTTCTCCGTGTTTTTCTCCTTGTCTCCGTATTCTTTCTGTTGAAGAGCGTAGCTCGAAACGTCAAAGACTTTCCGTATTCCCGAGCGTCATACTAATACATCCTTTTGTTATTTACACCACCTGTCCTCGTCTGTTGTTTTTTCGTATATTCTCCCACATACATACATACATACATACATGCATGCATGCATACATACATACATACATACATACATACATACATACATACATACATCAAGACCCTGTTGCTGATGTTGAAATTGCAATGAAGGAACATTGGATCTAGTTTAGAGACCGATTCTTTCTCTATTGGCAAGAAATCTTGAAATAAACTGAATAATGACATGCATACATATGTACACCCAATTGAAGAATAAATTATGCTCTGTATTTCATTTGTACTATTAAAGGCGTACTATTCTAAGTATTTAAAGGTGTATGAATATACACACACTGTACATTATACCGCACTATACACCTTGTGAGTGGTAGTAACCGCCTTTCATTGTGTCGAATACTCCCCACCCCCCGAAAAACTCTGTGTACGTTCGTATATAAGTAAGTTTGTTTGTATGTATGTATATACAAGAAGGTACATATGTAGGTACATATATATATATATATATATATATATATATATATATATATATATATATATATATATATATATATATATATATATATATATATATATATATATATATATATATATATATATATATATATATATATATATATATGTATATATATATATATATATATATATATATATTTATATTCATACAGGTATGTGTGTTCTGTGTGAATATATGCACACCACATACACACACTCACACACACACAAACACACACATACACACACACACACACACACACACACACACACACACACACACACACATACACACACACACACACACACAGAGGGTACATCTAAAAAAAAAGCAAACATACTTCTTGACAATTATATAAGTACATTTTCAATCTTTGTCTTTTTCGTTTCATCACCAAATCATAGTTCCAAAATAGTTTTTAGATAAAGTGAATCGTTTTTGCAAAGCAGAAAAAAAAAATGTCTTTTTTATTCCTTCAATTTTCTGCTGGATGAATTCACTCAAAGACAGTTGTTGAATATTTCACTGCTGAAGACAGAAAATATATTCCGCTTCCCAATACTTACCGAAAATTCCAAGAACAATGTCTCCTGGCTGAAATGAGACTGACAATATCAGGTGTGGACAAAAATAAAATGGAGTCTGCAGAAAGTACTTTTGCGTCGGCACTCACAGAACAGAAGAAGGAAAAAGAAAGGTATGGAAAATATTACTATTCTTCTTTTTTTTTTGCGAAGGAGGAACGGTTTTTCTATTTATCTGTCAGTATGGGCACGTGTTTGTGTGTATGTTTGAGTGTGTGTATATGCATGTATAAGTATATGAATATATATCCTTATTTATGCATATATACACATCTATTAATGTACACACTCATATAGATATATTTACACATTTACATATATGTATAGACATGCAAATATCCATATATATGTGTGTATATATATGTATGTATATGTGTGTATAGAGAAGGGGAAGCAGATATATATAGATATAGCTACATGGACTTTCACATGTATGTATGGGTGTATATGTATATATATATATATATATATATATATATATATATATATATATATATATATATATATATATATATATATATATATATATGTAGCAAAAATTTAGATTCAGATTAATTAGGTACTTAATTAGGCACCAGAATTTATTACGGTATTATCCATAGAATTAAATGAAATTAAAACAGATGGACACATTAGTATACTAATCCTCAGCTGCATAAATACATAGAATTAAATTAAATTGAAACAGATGGACACTAGTATAATAATGTGTCCATCTCTTTTAATTTAATTTAATTCTATGTATTTATGCAGCTGAGGATTGCTCTGCATTTAAACTGATGTAATGGTTGCATTGTTCAATTAAATGGAGTCGCTTGAAACGATCGTACTGCATCATCTCTGGATATCCTGTTGCTTATTTTGATATATATATATATATATATATATATATATATATATATATATATATATATATATATATATATATATATACATACATATGTTACTATATAAAATCTATATGTATGCACACATGTAAAGATATGCAAAATGTGTGTGATTTTATAAATGTGTATGTATCTATAGATATGTGTATGTATACGAGTGAGACTACATATAAACGTAAATACACAGACAAACGGACATGTAAAGAATTTAAGAGTTAGTTCATAATTATGACAGCAAAATTTGCATATACTTATCTAAAAAAATATTTGTTACCAAAAGACAAAACAAACCCCGACGTACATTGCTGGGAAAACAATTCAAAATAAATTGCTCACCATGTAGTTTGAAAATTTCGGTAAAATACTGATTCAGAAAGAGAACGGTTTAAGTATAGATTTTGTAGAATCAAGGCAAAGTTGGCATTAATCTATTTATGAAAATGAACATTGACAAATGAAAGAATTACATAATTAATGTAGTAATGCTATGGATATGTGTATGTATGTTTGCTTGTTCGTGTATGTCTACACACACACACACACACACACACACATACACACACACACACACACACACACACACACACACACACACACACACATATATATATATATATATATATATACGAATGAGTAGACAAACGAAAGAAGGGCATTCAATATATTCATTGGGAGTTACATGTAAAGATGGAAACAGTTTGATTCAGAATCCTTGGTACTCTGAGTTTCAAACGCGTGGCTAGTCAGACACCAATAAATGAAAACTGTAACATACGTAATATGCGCATGATGTCATCGGTGTGTGTTATGTCACAAGTTTAGATGAAATTGTTATAATAAGTTAGGCATCCTGCAACAAGACTATGACACATGCCACTTTCTGAAGCCGTTCGCTCCTTATTGAGTTGAGGCCGACGACGATCTTCCTACATTGTTTCCGATTCCAGGCTGTCATCCTCCTGGTGGCTAAAAGAGGACTCAGCTTCGCTGTTTCCTTCCGAATTTTGCTGCACCGTATAAAGTTAATTGTTACCTTGCTCTTCACACACACACACACACACACACACACACACACATCATACATGTATATGTATATATATATATATATATAAATATATATATATATACATACATGCACACATACACACACACATATACATACACACACACATATACATATACATATGCATACATACATATATACATACAAACAAACGTACATACATACATACATACATACATACATACACACACATATATATATATATGTAAAATGGCGGTGGAAATAGCACAGAAGTAAGTCTAAGATATTTCAATTTAAGAGGGAATTTAATAAAAACTATTAAAAAAAAAAATTATTATAAAAAGAAAATATTACCGGCTTCGATGAATCTCATCTTATCAAATATCAGTATGAGTTTATGAAAATTTGAAGTAAAAACACTTTATCTTCTGTCTGGGGGACAAGAACATATCCCTTAGACAGAAGATAAACTGTTTCTACCTCAAATTTTCATAAATTTTTACTGATATTTCATAAGATGTGATTCATGAAAACGGGTAATCTTTTCTTTATATAATCATTTTTTAAAGATAATTTTTGTTAAATTTCGTCTTAAATTGAAATGTCTTAGATTTACTTCTGTGCTATTTCCATCACCGTCTTTTATATATAAAAATTTGATTCGGATAGATCTCTAATCTTTTTTCAACCTATATATATATACATATACGCATATGTACATAGGTATGTATGTATGTATGTATGTATGTATGTATGTATGTATGTATGTATCTATCTATCTATCTATCTATCTATCTATCTATCTATCTAGCTAGCTATATATATATATATATATATATATATATATATATATATACACACCACTACTACAGCCAACGATTCAAGTCAATGCACTAGACAGCCATTATGTCCCCACACAAAAAACGCTCTCACGTGGACTATGTTGACACCAGTAAGAAACAGTTATGAACTTTTCTTTTAATTACATTTTTTAAAAATATGTAGTTTTGATAAGGTTCGTTTTTCAAGAACCGAAACATGTAAAATATCTCTGAGAAAATTATAAATTAAAATTTACTTTATATAGTGGCGTTTTTAAACTGCTTTTTTGTAAATATATACCCACTCGTATGCCACCTACACTTTTATCTCTCTCTCTCTCTCTCTCTCTCTCTCTCTCTCTATACATATATATATATATATATATATATATATATATATATATATATATATATATATATATATATATACCAATTTTGAATAGTCTCAAGTGTAACTAGCCGAAGCTGTAATGATAATTGAAATCTTGACTGATGAACAGGAGGCCACGAATGATCCATCCTGGTTTTTCTTGTCCGTCTTTGTGTTGTTTATCTGTCCGTATGTTTCTATAGTTGTCCGTTACGTTCTTATTCTGTATTTTTTTTATTTATACATACATATAGCGGCTTACGTACACCTTTTGGTCATCTTGTAAGTAAGTATATATATATATATATATATATATATATATATATATATATATAGGGAGAATTCACAAAAAAAAAAGCAAAAGACGAAGACAAGTGGTGTAGAAAACAAATGGATGTATTAGTATAACGCTCGGGAATTGAAAAAGTCTTCAACGTTTCGAGCCTACGCTCTTGCACAGAAAGGAACACAGAGAGAAACAAGGAGAGAAAATAAAGAATGTGTAGTGGTTAGCGATTTATCATGGCGAATGCTGGACAGAAGGGTCACGCAGGAGAGCTAATATGTGTGTGTGCGCGTGCTCTAGCATGACCGCTGTCGAATGACGAGGACATAAAATAATTAAGAAATATGTATATATATATATAAACAGAAGCAGATAGATAGGTAATAAATATATGTATGTGTTTGTATATATATATATATATATATATATATATATATATATGTCTATGTGTTTGTGTGTGTGTGTGTGTGTGCATATATGTATAAACACACACACACACACACACACATAGATGAATATATATATATAGATAGATCATAATGTTATAGTATTTATTTAACCCAGACCGCCGCCAACAGTATCTCCAGTCTCCACTGATTGTCTTTTATTTTCTCATATTCTCGTCTCGTTAATTCTGCAATCCCTCTGTCTCGGACTTACTACTAACTACTACTACTACTACTACTACTACTACTACTACTACTACTACTACTACTACTACTACTACTACTACCTTTGTCTTTCTTCTTCCTTCTGTTCTTACTTTGTTCCCCTTCCTCTTTCTATTTTCCCAATCTGTTCTATGTTTATTTACCGCCAATCAATAAAATTCCGACAGATCTTCCTCCTCCACACTTCCGTTCCCCACCTATCACCTTCTCCCCCTCTGTTCGTTGCTCTCTCTTTGTGTCCCTCCATCTCTCTCTCTCTCTCTCTTGTCTCGGTCACTCAT
>NC_142938.1:65061084-65066084 GCF_046866305.1 Octopus bimaculoides | reverse complement strand
CGTACTGGGGTCGATCTAATCGACTGGACCCCTCCCCATCAATCTCGGGCTTTGTGCCTAGAGTAGAAAAGAAAACATTATTGCATATAAAAAGGTAAGTAGGCAATACAACTGAACGTAAAAGAAGAAGTCAGGTTTGGTAGAAGAAACCATTTGGATTAAAATTAACCTATAATAATTGAGCGTCAGGGATTAAGTCAGCTTAGAGAAGGTCTTACTTTGCATATAAGAGGACGTGGGTGTAAATTTTTTGAGGGATTTTTTTGGAAAAATGTGTCTTATGACATCAAATATGGTTTTTCGAAATTTCAACAATAAAATGGCTGAGGAAAGCCTGGTATATTATTGCTGGGTCTTGTAGTTGTAGTATGTCACTTAGAGAGAGTGAAAGAGAGAGAGGAGGATAGAGAGACGAAAGGATGTGAGAGGGAGGGAGGATGTGAGAGAGAAGGAGAGAGAGAAAGGGAAAGAGAGAGAAAGGGAAAGAGAGAGAAAGTGGGAGAGTGAAGGAGAAAGACAGGGAGAGAGGGAAAGAGAAAGAGAGAAATAGACAGAGAGAGGATGGGATAGACGGAGAGGAGGGAGAGTGGGAGGGATTGAGGGAGTGAGAGAGGGAGAGAGGGATGGAGAAAGAGATGCAAAGAGGTAAAGAGGGGAGGAGAAAGAAACGAGAAAAGGTGTGGGAGATGGAGGGAGAGAGCGGAGAGAGAGTGAGAAACAGAAGCAAAGAGAGAAGTAGAGATGGAAAGAAAGGAGAGAGAGACGGAGAGCGGCAACGAATGAGAGAGATGAGGGTTAAAGAGAGAGGGAGAGAGAGGGGACAGAGAGAGACAAAGAGAGAGAGAGAGAGAGAGAGAGAGAGAGAGTGTGAGAGAGAGAGAGAAAGAGAGAGAGAGAGAGAGAGAAATAGAGATAGGATATCGTAGTAAATTTGTCATATCTGTTAGCTTCCAATATCTCTAAATATGGTAAACCAACCAAAGATTCACCGACCAGTGGAACGCCAATTGTTTATCAATACAATTTGGTATGTTTGTTTGTGTGTGTGTATCTGTCTGTGTATGTATGTGCATGTGTCACTATGCGTGCGCGCGTGTGTGCTTGTGTATGTCTGTGAGTATAGTAGTAGTAGTAGTAGTAGTAGTAGTAGTAGTAGTAGTAGTTGCACGAACACCAAATATATCTGAATTCTATTTCATCTTCGTATCCACAAAAGATACGACAACACAGTAACAGAATCAAATATACCAATAAGCAAACGCAATCGTGCCAGTAGTTTCATCCATCTACTCGTCCGCCTACCCATACAGCCACCCGTCCTCCCAGCTATCCACCCGGCCATCCATAAAGCCGCCCACCCATCCACGCCGTCTAATTATTCACCCATATACGATTCCTATGCCCATTCATGCGAGGATCGATAAATAGATCCACACATCCATCCATCCATCCATCCTTCCACCCAGCTATGCACCCCCCATCCGTCCTTATATATATATATATATATATATATATATATACATAGATACATACACACATCCACACCCTCATTCGTATACGCTTCATTCCGCTAATCCACACACGCTTAATCATTCAATCGATTGCAACATTCCCTAATCCATTCATTCATACATTCATGTATTTATCTATAAATACATCTATATACGAATGTGTATATGCTTGTGTGTATGTGCGTGTGTATACACATACACACACATGTACACTGAAATAAACAGTTACAACACAATCAAACCCATTCGTACACATATCTATATGTGTGTGTGTGAGCGCGTGTGTCTGTATACATACATATATATATATATATAAGTAATATATATATAAGTAATATATATATATGCACATATATATATATATATATAAGTAATATATATATAAGTAATATATATATATGCACATATATATACATATAAACAAATATATGCGTGTGTACATATATGTATATTTATATGTATATATATGTATGTTTATGTATACATACATATACATATATATATACATTTATACATATATGTATATATGTAGATATATATATAGTATATATATAGATATATATACATATATATGTATATATATACAATATATGTTTATATATGTACTTTCTCTCTCTTTCTCTCTCTCTCTCTCTCTACGTATACACACACACACACACGCATGCGCATATGAATTAATTTACACGGTTATCAATGAATGCATATATACATATCCATCCATATAGATAGATCGATTGATAGATATAAACCAACATGTTTGTGTAAGTACGTATATACACACACGCACACCTACACACACAAATACACGCAAATATCTGTAAATACATACCTACACACATGAACACACACATACACACGCAGACAGAGACATACATACACGTAAACACTACATCTACGCATCCAACATGCATCTATACATGCATTCATTTCGGCTAAATAGTTAGGCTTCATGGACAGTAACGATATATAATCACACGCACATTCATACACATGCACGCATACACGCACACACACACAGAAACGTACACACAGCATACATACACTTACACACAGACTTACACACACACATATACTGAAATAAACAGTTACAACACAATCAAACCCATTCGTACAGATATTGACATAATGCTTTCATACACAAATGCACATATACACACATTCTTAAGACTATACTCATAAGTGTATACGCAAATCCACATATACGCAAATACATCCATTGTAAACACATACGCAAAACCTTGTACACTCATGGACACACATGCATAACCATGCATACATATAATACTCGTAGAATAGACAAATGGTTGGTATATGCAACGAGTCATTGAATTTAAGATGAATACTAACTTCACGATTAATGCCGCAACTATCAGCTTTGTTAAATAACTGGTTATTCTTCTGATCACATTTATTAAAGAAGAAGAAGCCTTTCATATCGAAATCTTAGCGATATTAGTCTCAAACCTGCATTCAACATGCAGATAATCGTTACAAACAACATGGCTGCCACAGCAACATCAATAATAAGTAGAGAGAGAGAGAGAGAGAGAGAAAAACGAGGCAAAAAACAACATGGTAAATGACAAAGCGAATCTTGTTAGCTGCATTCGTGGAAGAAATTGAAACTCTAAAGTACATTTGAGGTTGATGAATTCATAGTCGGCTGTTCTCGTTTTTCATTATTATTTTCAAACGCTGGTTCCATTTTGGGATTCTTTTTTGGCTGTTTTTGTTGGTGCATAGTGTAATTAATTATTTGTTTGTCTGCATGTGATAAATATCGCCGCCTATCAACGAAATTTGTTTCTTATCTTTTAAAATCGATGATAGCAATTTTTAAAAATCTTTTTCAAAAAGAAAAAAAAAACATTCAATAATGACTTATGGAATTGCTCTAAAATGCCACCCACCGCAAGAAAAGAATCCAGCTGTTTGCTTATGAGGTGTAACAATAACAGACTGTGACGAATTACACAGCCTGAAATGAATCATTTCACAACAAAACAGCTTTACCCAAAAGGGAACATATTGGGGTTTGGTGATTGTAAATTTTATTCTACAAAAAAAGAGACAGCCCCCCCCCACCAAAAACAAACAAACAAGCGAAAAAACAAACAAAACAGAAACAAAAACAAGAAAACAAAAACAAAACAAACCTAGTAACTTAGCGATTCGGTAAAACAGACAATAGAATAAACACCAGATAAAAAAGTAGGGCCGAGAGATAGATGTGTGGGTATCTATGGATATGTGTGTATTTTGAGTGTGTGTATAGTTTTGTGTCAGGGTGTGAATATTTGTGTCTGTGTGTAGGACTATGTATTTATGTATATCTGTCTCTCTCTCTTTCACTCTCTCAAGGTTGACACACAACGAATAAGTTTGACTAAAAACTTCAAAGTGACACCCCAGCATGGCCGCAGTCCAAATAAAAGGTAAGAGATAGTGATATTTTGGTCTTCTGAAGAAAACTATTGAATAACGAAAATGATGATGAGTCGAGTGCACGAAGTAATAGTATTTGTAATTATGTTACTAGCTTAGCAAAATCCAGGTCAAAGGTAAAAGGAAACGAACACATTCCCAGGTCACACTTGACGCCGACACCATGAGTTGTCTCCAACTACTTCAATGTGGATTTCTAGTACGAATGACCTACCACGTCGTCTTGCCGTCAAGCACAACAGTCGCGACAATTAGTTCATTACGAATCGGGATGTGAAGAATATGCGGTACCTTGGGCAAGTGTCTTCTACCATAATACCAAACTGACCAATGCCTGGGACTCATGAAACGGGGATGACCATCGCTGACAACTTGTCTTCTTTCTTTCTTTCTTTCTTTCTTTCTTTCTTTCTTTCTTTCTTTCTTTCTTTCTTTCAGCGACCACGTAACCTACAGTGGTCTTTAATGCCAGTAAGTGACTCGTATATTTCGTTGCAGACGCGGCATTTATTTTCCTGTTTTGCAATGAAGTGCTCGTTACGGACAGCACCTTAATTGTCTACTTTCATGTACATAGTTAATTCAGATCGGCTGTTCATTCATTCATTCCTTCATTCATTCATTCAGTCAGTCAGTCATTCAGTCACACATACACGCATACATATATATACATGCATTAACACACACACTCACACATATATGTGTGTGCGTGCGTGTGTGTATACAAACATGCATACATATACACACGCGCACGCGCATAGAAACTGTACTGCCACGCACAACCATGTCACGCGCATGAACTCTTGCACAAACCTATCTCTCTTCCCATCAAATACAGTCACTCCTTTACGCCGCTCTCTCTCTCTCTCTCTTTCCCGCACACACCCTCACACACTCATACACCCACCCACCCACCCACACACTCACACACAAACTCACGTGCAAATACAAAACGCAGATTTAATCTTACGCACGTTTTCTCCCATTATTCACACTCACATCTATGCACGCATGCGTACACACAAACACACACAAACACACACA
>NC_142938.1:65048584-65056084 GCF_046866305.1 Octopus bimaculoides | reverse complement strand
ATAGAACATCCAGAATGATTAATACATACCATAAAATATTATGAAATATTATAAAATATAGGATACTCCATCTCCTCAGGGTCCCATTATTATTGCTATCATCACCATCACTATTATTAGCAATACACATCCCCAAAAAACAGAAACCATTCAAATCTAATTTTCATAGTTGACCCATGAGTATATATGAGTATATGCACATATATGTACGTGTATGTATATACGTTCATCCACATGTACATACAGATACATAACTGGGTACATGACGTGGCAAAAGAACATGGACAAAATGGTAAATAAGGTGCAACAAACAAGCAGGCCACATAGAAACATCCCCTTCATCAGCTGCCACCATTAAAACTCCGGCGTTTCGAAGAATCAATATATATAAATATTCATATATGTATATATATATATATATATAATGCGATATAATGACAGCTTGAATGAACCAGTTGCAATGTATAAGATTTTAGAACAGGAGTGGGCGAAGCATCACGTGACAGTAAAACGTGGAATCAGAGAGTCTATGATAGAGTGAGCACATTCCAGCAAAAATGCATACGAGTTGTCACGCATGAAGAGATCAGCACAATTCCTTTGACCCTCACGAGTCTTCGCCTAGTCTGTAAGCTCTGTGACCGCACATGTATGCCTCGTGCAGGCTTTGGTAAGTCACCAGAGAAGCCATGCAGGAAGAAACTGTTAGAAACTGAATAGACTTTCTTGCTGGCCCGAACCTTACATGCACCGTCTTCCAGAAAACGTGTGTAAATCGCTCAGTTTCATGTCTGCATGAGAGGTTGCGAACAGAAAAATCTTTAGAATGATCCAGAACAACCATGAACTCAGAAGAATTTTGTATGAATATCGAACCTGCAACAAGTTCTTTAAGTCGCTAGCGGGACTCAAGAGCCATTGTCGTTCTTACAACATGTAATGCTGAGATACACTTTATGGGGCCTGGCATAGTCATACTTGTCTAACAAGCTGACAGTCATCATATAGACAGATGATAGACAGATGATAGACAGATGATAGACAGATGATAGACAGATGGGAGAATGTACGAAAAAACAACAACAGACGAGGACAGGTGGTGTAAACAACAAAAGGATGTATTAGTATGACGCTCGGGAATACGGAAAGTCTTTAACGTTTCGAGCTACGCTCTTCAACAGAAAGAATACGGAGACAAAGAGAAAAACACGGAGAAAAAAAATTGAATAGTGTTCGGTCAACGGTCAAATGATAGATATAGATAGACGGGTAGACTGGTATACATAGGTAGATAAATACACACACACACACACACACACACACACACACACACACACACACACAAGTATGTATGTACATAGATGAAATTTACAGAAAAACAAAAGACGAAGACACGTGTATAAGCAACAATATATAAACAACAGTATATATATATATATGTGTGCGTGTGCGTGTGCGTGTGCGCGCGCGTGCGTGAGCGTGTGTGCGCGTGTGCGTGTGTGTACAAATATATACATACGTATATATTTGTCTATATTAAATATAGGCGTAGGAGTGGCTATAGGCGTAGAAGTGGCTGTGTGATAAGTAGCTTGCTTATGAACCACATGGTCCCGGGTTCAGTCCCACTGCGTGGCACCTTGGGCAAGTGTCTTCTACTATAGCCTCGGACCGACCAAAGCCTTGTGAGTGGATTTGGTAGACGGAAACTGAAAGAAGCCCGTCGTATATATGTATATATATATGCGTGTGTGTGTTTATGTGTCTGTGTTTGTCCCCCCAACATTGCTTGACAACCGATGCTGGTGTGTTTATGTGCCCATAAATTAGCGGTTCGGCAAAGAGAACGATAGAATAAGTACTAGGCTTACAAAGAATAAGTCCTGGGGTCGATTTGCTCGACTAAAGGCGGTGCTCCAGTATAGCCGCAGTCAAATGACTGAAACAAGTAAAAGTGTGTGTGTATATATATGTATATATATATATATATATATATATATATATATATATATATATATATATATATATATATATATATATATACATACACACACACACACATACAACCAACGTTAAGACTGACGGTGACATCGAGCTTACGCTGTGTGTATATACACTCACACACGTGTATATATGTCTCTTTGTATGCGTTTCATGTGTATAAATACATACATACATGTATGCATACAAACACGCACACACACACTTATATGCATGCATACATGTATACCTATATATACATACATTCATTCATACATACGAATACACACACGCGGTCGCGTGCGCGTGCGCATGCGCACGTAGACACACTCATGTATACGCACATAGATTAAGAAAGGCGTTTTATTTGTTTTTGTCTGTCAAAAATATTTCATTTGCTGTAATATATTTCACAATAATAGCGAATCGATTTGTCTCCACAACAGTTGTGTAATTTACTACAGTATGTATATATATATATGTATACACATGCATGCATACATTTGTATATCTATATATGTATGTATATATATATATGCAAATATATATGTATAGATATATACAATATATATGCACACATATATATATGTGTATATCTATATCTGTATCTATATCAATATATGAAATATATATATATATACATATATATACATGCTTACATTCACATATATGTATGTGGGATGTATGTATGTATGTATGTATGTATGTTTGTATGTATGTATGTGTGTGTACACAGTTGATTAACAAAGGGAGACATTTAAAGGAAAATCTATAAAAAAAAATACAGTGCTGAACAAAATAAAACAACAGCACAAGAACAACACATACAGATGATATATAAAAAAACAAAAAAACAATCAAAATGAAACAAGCGAAATTGTACACAAAATATTGTGGTATTAAATATGAATGGCATTGTTAATGTTCTTAGTCTAAGCTTCCTTTCAGAACATTCTTGATATTAAGGAAATGGAATAAAAAGATAAATGTTTAGTGAGGGCTGCTGGTGGGGAGTTTATGTGCGATGTGGGATGTGGGAAGTGGGATGTGGGATATGTGGGATGGGAATTGGTTAGTGAGAAATACATAATGGGATATTGATCTACTTTCTGCTGCCTGACGGGTGTAAAATATCGTTAAGCGATGTGCGACGCGTGTTATCGGCCCAGAGTTAAATAATTTCGGGTAAGAATTGGTTATTGGTAACTGCGTGGAGCAACATAGAAAAAAAACAAAAAACAAAAAAAAAACTAATAAGAAATACCAAAAGTAGGAAAAAAAAATTTTTGTTCTGTATGTTGCCTTGACCCCTATTTGAACTTTCGACCTTAAGCACCATGACAAACCGCATCAATCAGAAATAACCTCCTACCTCGACCTATATTTACTTTTACCAAATGCAATACTTCCCTTACTTCTTGGGTTGCATATCGCATATAACCAATATTTAGATCTATCTCTCTATCTATCTATCTATCTATCTAACAATCTCTTCCTCTCTCTCTCTCTCTCTCTCTCTCTCTCTCTCTCTCTCTCTCTCTCTCTCTATCTGTCTGTCTGTCTGTCTATTTGTCTGTCTGTCTGTCTGTCTGTCTATTTGTTTGTCTGTCTGTCTGTCTGTCTGTCTGTCTGTCTATCTATCTATCTATCTATCTATCTATCTATCTATCTATCTATCTATCTATCTAACAGTCTCTCTTTCTCTCTCTCTCTCTCTATCTGTCTATCTGTCTGTCTGTCTGTCTATTTGTCTGTCTGTCTGTCTGTCTGTCTGTCTATTTGTCTGTCTGTCTGTCTGTCTGTCTGCCCGTCTGTCTGTCTCTTTGTCTGTCTGTCTGTCTGTCTGTCTGTCTGTCTATCAGTCAATCTATCTACACACACACACACACACACACACACACACACACACACACACACACACACTCACGCGCACACATGATTTTTCTCGAGTCCTAAGACTCACAAGGCCGTTTGCCCGGTTTCCCAGAAGTATAAGTTACCGAGACCACAACAACCTCTCTGTAAGGGGACACCGGTCCGTTGCAGGATTCAAGGTCCGCTGAAGGGAGAGAACAAATCGATTACATCGACCTCAGTACTTGACTGATACTTTATTTTATGGGTCCCAAAGAGATGTAAAGCAAATTGACATAAACGGGATTTGAGGTCAGAATGTAAAGAGCAGGTAGAAGCGCCGTTCGCCATTTTGTTCGACGTGTTATGGATTCTACTCGCACACCGTATAATATATATACATAATATATATATATATATATATATATATATATATATATATATATATATATATATATATATATATATTGAAGTAATTGTATGCTGTCAACTTAATGTGACAGTCCCATGAAGGGAATAATACTACTGTTGGTTAGACCTAGGAAGCTGCACCACTTCCTGTCGGCCTTGACACATTTCCCGTGTCCTTATGTTTACAAGGGGGAGACAAGTACCTCTACCCAGCTAAGCCTGCACCCAGAGACATGTTTCTGAGTCTTTGCTTGTCATCAGTCTGGAGTAGCATGACCTGCTAGTCGAAGATGCCTGTCAAGCTCTTGTAAACATATAATAATTCTAGTGAAATACGGCCAGTGATTCTTCTTCTTCTTCTTCTTCTTCTTCTTCTTCTTCTTCTTCTTCTTCTTCTTCTTCTTCTTCTTCTTCTTCTTCTTCTTCTTCTTCTTCTTCTTATTATTATTATTATTATTATTATTATTATTATTATTATTATTATTCAGTAGTTTTATTTTTATAACGTGCTTTCACTTCACTACCGAGCGCAGCTCTGTGCGCCTTGGGCATGTGCTGTGGTGCTCTTATGGTTACTGTATTGAAAGTGTTTTGCGTAGAATGTGTGCAGTACCCAGTAGTGCAATTTTCTGTATGTTATATATATTTGTAAGTCCTGGTGTTTTTGTTATGTATTTGTCTGAATATTTTTTTTATTATACCTAAGGCACCTACTATGATAGGAATTGTTTCTGTTTTTAGATTCCACATTCGAGTTATCTCCAGTTATTTCCAGGTCTTTGTATTTTGAAAGTTTTTCCATTTCTTTTAGAGAAACGTTGTCATCTGCTGGTATTGAAACATCAATTAGAAGGCATTTTTTTCCTTCATGATCTTTGACAACTATATCTGGTCTATTTGCCTTAATTTCTCTATCTGTGTGTATTGGCATATCCCAGAGTATGGTTGCTTTCTCGTTTTCTGTGACCTTTTCTGGCGTGTGTTTATACCATCTTTTTTCTGTTGCTATTCCATAATGTTGGCATAGCTTCCAGTGTATATAGGTCCCAGCTCTGTCGTGTCTGTGAATATATTCCTTCTTAGCCAGGACTGGGCAGCCAGAGATAATATGATTTATTGTTTCTTGTCGATCTCCACATATTCTACAGTTACTTGTTATATTTCTTTTCATTATGTGTTTTTGGTAATTTCTGGTGGGGAGGCTTTGGTCTTGTGCAGCAATTAAAAATCCTTCAGTCTCTGCTTTGAGTCCTGAGCTTCTCAGCCATTGCTGGGATTTTTCTCTGTCTATTTCTTTCGCATTTAGTTTAGCCCAGTATTTACCATGTAGGGGCTTTTCTTGCCATCGTTTTATCATGGTCCGTTGCTGTTCTAGTTTTAGTTTGGATTTCATTTGTTTTATAGCTTTTGTTGTTTCTTCTTCTTCTTCTTCGTATTTGTTAGGTAGATTGATTTCTTGTTTGTATTTGTCAGCTTCCTTAAATACTGAAAACAGTTTTTTGTTTTGCTCGTGTTTTGTGGCTATTTGTATTAGTTTCCCTTGCTTCTGGAGTAGGTATTTTTGCAGTCCTATGGTGGTTATTTTATAATAGTTTTCTAGCTGTATAAGACCCCTGCCACCTTCTGTGCGTTGTATATATAGCCTTTCTATGTCAGATTTTGGGTGGTGCATCCTATATCCTGTCATTATTTTTCTTGTTTTCCTGTCTATTTTACATAGTTCGTTTAGTGTCCAGTTAAGGATGTTGTAGCTGTAGCTTATAACTGGGACAGCTAAAGTGTTGATACCCATTATCTTGTTTTTAGCATTGAGCTCTGTTTTTAGTATTGATCTAACTCGTCTATAGTACTCTTTCTTTATTTTTTCTTTCATTTGTGTATGTTGTATCCTATCTAGTTCATTGACTCCTAAATACTTATATGGTTGACTTTCGTCTAGTTCTCTTATTTCATTGGCTTTATTATTATTATTATTATTATTATTATTATTATTATTATTATTATTATTATTATTATTATTATTACCATTATTATGAAAGACTCTCGGATATTACCGGTTATTCTTTACTTGAAAGCAAGCAATAACAAATCATCAAAGCTTTGAAGTAGTGCCTTCTCCTGTGACTCAAAGAGACAATACTCTCGTTACAATGCGAGCTGTACCCAACAATGCTGTCTTCTGGATCAACTCGAGTCTGACAGCAGCTCCAGTATTCTTAATATGTTTTTCAAAGCCCTTGGAAACAGCTCCTAAAGTTCCAGTTATCATCGGTATCCCCATTACTTTCCTCATGCCCCATAACTTACCTATCTCGTCCTGCAGTGGCTGGTATTTCTCAATCTTTTCTGTTTCCTTACATTTCACCCTCGAATCGCCTGGTATTGCAACATCTATTATCTTTACTTCTTTTTCATCTTTATGGATGAGCACGATATCTGGTCGTCTCGCCTCTATGACTTGGTTGTACTGCATCTTAAAATCCCAGAATATTTTGTAATGCTCATTTTCCATTAGTTCCTCTGTCTTGTGTTCATACCATTGTTCGGCTATCTCAAGGCAATTTCCATTTATTTAACGGTCATTCTCATAGCTCTTTTGTTTGTCTTAATAACTATCATCTTCATAGTAATTTCCCTTTGTTTAACGGTCATTTTCATAGCATTTTTGTTTGTCTTAAAAAACTGACGAGATGCCGGAGCAGAATTCCACTCCGACATCCGAAACTCTGAATTTTATTATAGCAACCGACTAATTGTCACATATTATATATATTTATATATATGTGTGTGTGTGTTTATATAAATATATATGCAAAACAATTACGAAGAATACGGCGACTGGTACGTCTTCAAATTTTTCTTTTAATTTCACAGCATAACTATTTAATTAAAATGACTGAGACGCGTTTCTGCTGCATAGGGTGTGTGCAGTTGCGTATGCAAATCGCAATGTTCTGCTATGCACCTTCATTCAGGTTCTTTCTACAATCATGAAGTGATTTATCCATCAGTGGGATATATATATAAGCAGAAATCTTATATATATATATATATATATATATATATATATATATATATATATATATATATATATAAGCAGAAATATATATATATATATATAAGCAGAAATCTGGAAATCACTTAGCATTAAGTGAACATGGTTAATTATATCTAACAATTAGATTCGTTTAGAAGAATTTCATGAAAATCACATCCTTAATTGATAATTACACCATATATAACTAATAGTTATTA
>NC_142938.1:65028584-65036084 GCF_046866305.1 Octopus bimaculoides | reverse complement strand
ACCCGGAACTATGTAGTTGAGAAGCACACTTCTTACCACATAGCCACGTCTTCATCTACATGAATAGATGTGTGAGTGTGTGTGTGTGCGTGCGTGCGTGTGTGTGTGCGTATTTCTGTCTGTATTTGTCCCTGCCATCACCGCTTCTTTGTGTGTTTACGTCCCCGTAACTTAGTGGTTCGGCAAAAGTAAGTGATCGAGAGAATAACTTCTAGTTTTAAACAATAAGTCCTGGGTCGATTTCTCCGACTAAAAAAGAAACTTTTAAGGTGGTGCTCCAGCATGGCCGCAATCAAACGACTGAAACAAGTAAAACAATGAAAGAAAATAATATGATTCTGAAAAATGTAATTGATAGGCAGATATGGCCACGTGATTAAGAAATCCGTTTCGAATCTATGCGGTTTCAGGTTCAGCTTGACAACGCAGCACCAAAGCTTCATAAGACACACGGAAGCGTCGTTTACATTTATATCGTAGCAGGACAATTACCATCCGGGAACAATTACCTCCCATAGGACAATTTCCCCCGACGTCATCTACCCACTAAGACAATTAGCCGCATTGGTTAATTACCCTCTCTCCAATATATTAAGAAATTTTAAATCATCATCTGTTGTCCTCAAGAGTAATTGTCCTTGGAGTTTATTGTCCAGGGGGGGGGGGTAAATGTCCTAGACTCCATTTATACATACGTTCTGTTGATCGCCTCCTTAAGTTAGCTATTTAAGTTCGGGGCTTTGTTCCACTTGAATTATTTTCTTTCTTGCAATCAATTTTATTTCTTCGTAAGTTAATTTGGCTCCGTTTGGAAACCTTTGTCAAGCAACGGATCCAGCTTCAGTTTGATTATACCAATCCAAGTCCGAATCTCTCAGATTGCCTGTTGATAAAGTTAGACTTTACTCCGAAGCTTGTAAATTAATATTGTAAAATGAATTTTCAATTCTTTGGAATGACTTCTTCCTGTTTATCATCCATAGTCGCTTACACCGCTAGCATTTGTTTTCTTTCTCCACTCTATTTCGCTTGAGTACTTTTTGATTACATCATACGTGTGCATGTGAAATATATATGCATCCACAGTAACCAACGAAGTGATGTCACCAACACACACAGCAGATAACTTGGCACTCCGTCGGTTACGACGACGAGGGTTCCAGTTGATCCGATCAATGGAACAACCTGCTCGTGAAATTAACGTACTTGAGGCTGAACGCTCCACAGGCAGTCGTATCCTTAATGTAGTTTGAGGAAGGTTCAGTGTAACACAAGAGGTGACAAGGCTGGCCTTTTGAAATACAGGTGCAACTCATTTTTGCCAGCTGAGTGGACTGGAATAACGTGAGATAAATTGTCTTGGTCAAGGGCACAACACGTAGCCGGAATTGAACTCACGACCTTCCGATCGTGAGTCGAGTAACGTATATGTGTCTCTGTCTGTACACAGACACACACAGCGTTTGTGTGTGCGTTTGTGTGTGTGTATATATATGCGTGTATATATATGCGTGCGTGTGTGTATACATACAGAGATACATATAAGGTGAGAAAGAGAGAGAGAGAGAGAGAGAGAGAGAGAGAGAGAGAGGGGGGGAGGCAGAGAGATATCGCGAGTCAGACTGGTACAGAAATCGATAGATGAGTACCGATAAACTGAGATATAGACAGGCAGACATATTTAGTAGCTAATATCTCAGTGTCACACAACCGTAATATTTGATATTGTTGCTGTTGTCTGGTAACTCAGATAAGGCCCAATCAAGCAACCTATGATCAACCGTATCCCATATGTGACCATCTCGCTATTGGGTTTCCCTGTTTCACTTTACAGCGTATCTTGGATCGCGTTATAGGAAACGTTTTTTTAAAAAATATTTTAGTGAGTAATTGGGGAAAATATGGTTCCTACTTCGAGATGATCAGGAGATCATTTAGAAGCATCTGCTACTTAAGTAGGTAGGCTGAAATTTCAGCAATAATAAATTGTATCTGCCTTTTATTGTTACAAGTATCGTTGACAAGATGGCGATTATTTTTGTGTTGTACAATTTTATGTTATTCTAGTTCGAAGATTTTTCAAATCCTTTCTAAAATTGCATGTATTCTTTCTGCTCTCTGTCTTTTTTTTTCTTTTACCAGTGTTGTGGCATAACAAGTTGGTGGAGGCGCAATGACCCAGTGGTTAGGCCAGCGGACTCGCGGTCATAGGATCACGGTTTCGATTTCCAGACCGGGCGTTGTGAGTGTTTATTGAGCGAAAACACCTAAAGCTCCACGAGGCTCCGGCGGGGGATGGTGGCGAACCCTGCTGTACTCTTTCACCACAACTTTCTCTCACACTTACTTCTTGTTTCTGTTGTGCCTGTAATTCAAAGGGTCAGCCTTGTCACACTGTGTCACGCTGAATGTCCCCGAGAACTACGTTAAGAGTACATGTGTCTGTGGAGTGCTCAGCCACTTGCACGTTAATTCCACGAGTAGGCTGTTCTGTTGATCGGATAAACTGGAACCCTCGACGTCGTAAGCGACGGAGTGCCAACAACAACAACATAACAAGTTAGCTCCAATTCACAGTAGCTGCCAGCAATTAAAAAACAAAACAAAAAACAAACAAGCAATAAAACGAAAAATAAATATTCAAAGACTATTTCTGTTAAATTCTTATGGTTGTATGAAATATGGCCGCGAAGGTTGATCGCTTTGCAGTCGTTTTGCAACTCCTGAAGGTTTTCATAGAAAAAAAAAACAAAAAACAAAAAACAAACTGAAAAAGAAAAAAAATATTCAGCATTTCCTTCACCGTTTTTTTAACTTCTATGCTTTGTTCAAACTTTCGATAGTTTTCTAAAAACTGCTCTAAACGGGAGTTATTCTAATTTTTTTTTTTTTTTAGATAAGATCTTTTTTGTTAAATGCGGTTTTGACGAAGACTCGTTTTCGTTATCCTTAAACTTTGCATACCCGAGGCTCTCGGTAATAGCATGATTATTTTTTCCTAAGGCTTTTCGATAAGATCTCCGTTGTTAAAAGCCTGATGTGGAAGAATCTCGTGTTTGCTATTTGAACAAATTACTTAAGGTCTAATTAACTGACTTAAAGTCTTCATAGGTCAGGCTGCGGCTAGCAGCATAGAAGTAATCTCGACTACCATTTGTATTAGCTTCTTTGATTCCCTCTTACTGCACCATTTATACAAGGTTCCTTCTGCTGGAAGCTGTTTTATATTTTACTGTCGAGTCTTTACAACCTACGGATACACTTTTTGTCCAAATTTCAATCAGATATGCATGTTTAACTTTTCCAAGCATCTCCAGTACACACACACACACACACACACACACACACACACACACACACACACACACACACACACACACACACACACACACACACACACACACACACACACACACACACACACACACACATGCTTGCGTAATGTATTTTTCGTAATTCTTTGACAGACTGATGTTTATCATTAACCAATGTAGTCAACCGCGTTAAAATTCTACAATAAGGTACTTTTAAAACGAAAGTAACTGCTTGACTTTAGCAGTGGCATTGCGTTTAGTGGGATGAAAACACAATGAAATGGAATAGAGGTATATGCATGTATGTATGCTTGTATGTCTCTATATTTTAATTATTATAAATTTTCCACTGAGGATGGAGTCGGTTTCCAACAAAGATACAAGGCTCTATCTTTGGGTTGTAGTTAACGCAGACAAATTCACATTTGGAACTTGAGAAAAGTCTTGCATATTTTTACTGTTCCACTCACAGATTGGACTTGGAATGTACAAATCAGCCAGTCGATTTTTCTTTCTGAAAATTCCAGTTTATCCAGATTCTTCTTTAAGCATTCACTAACGAAGCCTAGTGTTAAAATTATTATTGGTAGGAATATGAATTCATAATTTGGATATAGAAGCTGGATGTTTCGAAGCAGTTGTCCATAGATATCCTCTTTTTCTTTGATTTTCAAAGAGATATTTATATCTGCAGGGCAGCTGACCTCTATGATGGTACATACCTTTGCCCCTCTGTCCCAAACAACAATATCCAGCCTGTTATGTTTACATTTGACAGAAGTTTTGATGGGAATATTCCACCAGTATTCCTTGAGTTGGTGTTTATGAATTTATTCCATAACAGGGAATTTTCCAACTTTATTTCAGGACAGTCTTTTTTGCGGGTGGCATTGTAAATTGTTTTAGCAACAACATCGTGCCGCATAGGGAGGTAGTACCGTGACGACATTTTAGGACAGCTGCTAATCACATGCGTAATGTCTTCCACAGAAACATGACATAGCCTACACATGCGGTTGCACCTTGGGATTACGAAAGCGTCACTGTCTCTCTTGTTCACCAGGTACTATGTATGTATGTATGCATGCATGCATGCATGTATGTATGTATGTATGTATGTATGTTTGTATGTATGTATGTATGTGTATATGTGTATATGAATATATGTATATAAGCATGACATTAAAGAAATGAGAAAGGAACAGAAATTGCATTATCAACTTCATAGCTAACTGCTCTTTCTGCTATATGCTGCATTGCATTCAGAGGAGTGTAATTGTGCACCATCTTATAGCTTCCCCAGAACCTTCAAAATGATGCACAAGTTTATTTAGGAAGCCATAATCTGTTGCACAAGCACTCAAATCTAATTGCATTGTATCTTATTGCAGAAACAGCTGTAAGCTTCTGAAGTCATTACACAATCCATGTTCTCATGCCATTTTATAAATATCGTATTACACTCTGCACTCGCTAAACACTTTATTCTCAAACACATGTATAGTAAGTTCTAACACCAGGTTGTAGTATTGCTATGCAAAGCGAAAGCTTAAGATATATAAGATGTATGTATGTATGTATGTATGTATGGTATGTTTCTTGCTTTTCATAATTCTCAGATGTCTATCGTCCTTGCACGTTCTATTCTGTTATTGATTAAAATAATTGGTTATTGTCTTTTGAGTAATATAGAGTCGGTTCTCTCGGGTTTCAATTTTGGATACAACTGTACAGATACTTGTCATGTTAGATATATTTATTTCCGTATATTTTGGATGGCAAGGAAAAAATTGCAGATGTTATTTTTGAGTTTGTTGTCTTGAAGTAGATGTTGGCTTCAGTGTTTTTGTCTCTGTTTATGATTAAATGTCCAAAAAGTCTAGGTGTTTCGTGATTTATTTGCCAAATAGGGTTTTCAACTCATATAAGTGAAATTTTTTTATTCTTAAAATTTTTTTTCTATTTAATAAGGTCGCGTTGCAACTGCACAGTTTTGGGTTCAGTTCCCTGCGTGACATCTTGGTCAAAGGTCTTTCACCAAAGCCCTGGGTTGAGCAATACTTTATGAGGGAATTTTGTTGGTAAAAACTGTGTAGAAGGTTATTGTATATATATATATATATATATATATATATATATATATATATATATATATATATATATATATATATATATATATATATATATATATATATATATATATATATAAATATATATATATATATATATATATATATATATATATATATATATATATATATATATATATATATATATATATATATATATATATATATATATATATATATATATATTCAAATTACGATGAAAGTAAACAAACAAAGTTTGCTTTAGAAGCGTTGAGATGCTAAAAAAAGTCATGGAACATAGAAAGGACTAAAAAGACAATAGGGAAGGCAAGCTCATGGTACGATAGCCACAAGTACAAGAGCGTCATGTTCGTCGACACCACCCCTAGAGGCGAACTGGCGTACCGCTTTAGAAGGGCCCTAGACAAACTTAAGCTAAGAATTAAGGTTGTTGAAAGGCCAGGCAACCCTATTAAATCCCTTATCAGTAGAACATACCCTTTCAGTAGAACCCCCTGCACTGATAGGAACGGTATCGTATGTAGATTTAGCCCACAAACGAACTGCAAAACCAGAAATGTGGTCTATAGTATAAGATGTACAGAGGGACGATGCAGAAATAAGACAATGACATATGTAGGCAAAACAGCAAGGAGCATAGGGGAGCGGGCAAACGAACATTGGAGGGAACTTAAGGAAGGGAAGAACTCATCAGTTCTGTACCAGCACGCTGAGCAAGAACATAGAGGCTCAATCAACAACATAGAAATTAAAATCTTATCTACACATAGCAGTGATGCAGCACTTAGACAAATCACTGAAGCTACACACATAATAGAAGAGAAACCTAGCCTGAATAGGAAACTAGAATGGAACACTAACACACACCACTAACAAACCACAAACCACAACATGTGACAACATGTTACCCATAAACCAATAATAATATGAACAAAATATAATACAATACATAGATAAACAAATAGAATTAAATACTACATACGTTAACAAAATTTAATTAAGCACAAAAAAACCAGGAGATTAAAACACACACACACACACACACACACATGAACAAATAAATAAATAAGAACAAATACAAAAGAACACGTATTAACAGAGAATATAGGTGATACAGACACTCCCCATACACACACATGCACTTACAAAAGACATAGACACATTGAAGAACACGCATGCGTAGACACAAGGTGAGACACACATAAGAAAGAAGGAAACAAAGGACCACTGATGAGGTCACAGAAGTGTGACGAAAGAACTCTGGCCGAAATAAGATTAAGATTAATGTAATATAAAGCTGAAGCAAATTAACACCAAATATACAGTGCGTGTGTTTTTATTGGCTAAACTGGCAATATGACCATCCCCAAGTACAACAACATATATATATATATATATATATATATATATATATATATATATATATATATATATATATATATATATATATATATATATATATATGTATATATATACATATATAGATAAATAGATAGATAAATAGATAGATAAGGTGATGCAAACAAGAAAAATAGAACGCAAAGTGTGAGTATACGTGTTTTTATTAAATTTATCAAAAGCAACAGAACGACTCAAGGGTCGAGAGTTTTGTGTGTTGGTACTTATCAGTTATATAATATATATATATATATATATATGTATATATATATATATATATATATATATATATATATATATGTTCTTAAGAGATAAATTTTGAAAAGCTGCATTCCCTCGCTTTCGGTAAATATGTTGCTTATTTTTGGTAGTTTTTTTTTTACTTATTCAGTCCCTCGATAACGTGAGGCATTAATACACAGTTAATGCCCTTTATATATAATTAAATATATCTATGAAGAAACGATGAATTTTTTCATTACGAAATTTTTCGTTATTTTTTTCATTATGAGGTTTTTTCACGCTGACTACTTGATAAATTCTTATAAAGAATTTATACTATATTATATATATATATATATATATATATATATATATATATATATATATATATATATATATATATATATATATATATATATATATATATACATATATATATATATATATATATATAT
>NC_142938.1:65018584-65023584 GCF_046866305.1 Octopus bimaculoides | reverse complement strand
AAAATCACGCAGTAGGAGTGAATGGTGAAGGGAGAAAAGAGAAAATAGTATTTCAGTGAAGGAGAAGTAGTGAGAGTAATAGCCATCATTGAGAAGGAATGAGAGAAAGTAATTACAATGAGAGAGAGGAAGTGGCAAAGAGAGCGTCGTGTATCTTCTACTATAATAATCTACTATAATAATACTCTTGTGTATTTCTCCGTCACAACATATGAATGAGAAAGGAAGGCGTGATCCACCGATGGAAGTGGGATGATGAAAATTAAACAGCGCTTGAACTTTGTGTGAGTATATGTGTGCGCGTGTAAAAGAAAAGATTGTGAGTGCTTGTGTGTATGTGTGTGTTTGTGTAAAATATATTTATATATTTGAATGAGTGTATATGCTTGTGTATGTTCATTTAGAAAGATACATAGAAAATAAAATTACACACATACACGCATTTACACATACACATATAAACAGACACACTTAAAAAGAAGGAAGCAGGCTGTGACAGAGTATAGAAAACCGCGTTCCCTACAGACTGTGCTATTCATACATATAAATGAACACACACACACACACACACACACACACACACACACACACACACACACAAACAGAGTTGAAGCACTGTTTGATTTTTTCACCTTTTGTACCCTTCACAAATATAAAATGCTACAATTGGCCGTCATTTTTGACGGCACGGGGTGAGCTAGTAATAATAATAATAATAATAATAATAATAATAATAATAATAATAATAATAATAATAATAATAATAATAATCCTTTCTAATACAGGCACAAGGACTGAAATTTTGGGAGAGGGGACCAGTCGATTACATCGACCCCAGTGCGTAACTGGTACTCAATTTATCGACCCGAAAGGAAAAAAAGGCAAAGTCGACCTCGGCCGAATTTGAAATCAGAACGTACTGACGGGTGAAATACCGCTAAGTATTTTGTCCAATATGCAAATGATTCTGCCATCTCGCTGCCTTAATAATAATAATAATAATAATAATAATAATAATAATAATAATAATAATAATAATAATAATAATAATAATAATAATAATAATAATAATTCGAATGTAGAATCTAAAAGCAGAAACAATTCCTATCATAGTAGGTGCATTAGGTATAATAAAAATAATATTCAGACAAATACATAACAAAAACACCAGGACTTACAAATATATATAACATACAGAAAATTGCACTACTGGGCACTGCACACATCCTACGCAAAACACTTTCAATACAGTAACCATAAGAGCATCACAGCAAACCACAGCACATACCCAAGGCACACAGAGCTGCGCTCGGTAGTGAAGTGAAAGCACGTTATAAAAATAAAACTACTGAACAATAATAATAAAAATAATATAATTACAATAATAATAATAATAATAATAATAATAATAATAATAATAATAATAATGATAATAATATGCCCAGTCCTGGCCAAGAAGGAATATATTCACAGACACGACAGAGCTGGGACCTATATACACTGGAAGCTATGCCAACACTATGGAATAACAACAGAAAAAAGATGGTATAAACACACGCCAGAAAAGGTCACAGAAAACGAGAAAGCAACCATACTCTGGGATATGCCAATACACAGATAGAGAAATTAAGGCCAATAGACCAGATATAGTTGTCAAAGATCATGAAGAAAAAAAATGCTTTCTAATTGATGTATGAACACCAGCAGACGACAACGTTTCTCTAAAAGAAATGGAAAAACTTTCAAAATACAAAGACCTGGAAATAGAGATAACTCGAATGTGGAATCTAAAAACAGAAACAATTCCTATCATAGTAGGTGCCTTAGGTATAATAAAAAAATATTCAGACAAATACATAACAAAAACACCAGGACTTACAAATATATATAACATACAGAAAATTGCACTACTGGGTACTGCACACATTCTACGCAAAACACTTTCAATACAGTAAACATAAGAGCACCACAGCAAACCACAGCACATACCCAAGGCACACAGAGCTGCGCTCGGTAGTGAAGTGAAAGCACGTTATAAAAATAAAACTACTGAATAATAATAATAATAATAATAATAATAATAATAATAATAATAAGAAGAAGAAGAAGAAGAAGAAGAAGAAGAAGAAGAAGAAGAAGAAGAAGAAGAAGAAGAAGAAGAAGAAGAAGAAGAAGAAAAGAACAAGAACAACAACAACAATGTATAAATAAAAATATCGTGAGTCCATATCAAATGGTAATTCGTTATCTGGGTATTCGTGTCCATCGTGATAGTTACTCTCTCTCTTTACGTGTGTGTTTGTGTGTGTGTGTGTGTGTGTGTGTGTGTGTATGAGATATGAACATAATAAAATCGTGATACAGGAATATCTGCAGCAGAAAATTGGTTTTGTGTGTTGGGACTATTACAGAACACCTCAATAATATTTGGCACGATGAAACCCGTGTGTCTGGGTCGCGTGCGTGACTATCAGCAGCGTCCTTCCTCGCAAATTCTTAGCGTTTTTGTCTTTGTTTGTCTATCCATAATTCATGTACTTATAAATAAACATCCGCATTTATTATTAGATGCACAGCACACCCACATAGACACAAACATCTGTGTGTGCGTCTGTGTGTGTGTGTGTGTGTGTGTGTATTGCGTATATTCTTTTACTTGTTTCAGTCATTTGGCTGCGGCCATGCTGGAGCACTGTTTTCAGTCGAACAAATCGACCCCAGAACTTTTCATTGTAAAACAGTCTCTTTTGCCAAACCGTTAGGTTACAGGGACGTAAACACACCAACATCAGTTATCAAGCGATGCTGGGCGGTGGGGGGGGGGACAAACACAGACACACAAACACACAAACACACATACACGCACATTTTCTGAAGAGCTTTCTCGCATTCGTTATCAAACAAACTTGATGACACACACACAAACACACACACACACACACACACACACACACACACACACACACACACACATGCGCGCACAATTTAAACAAAGCACGTAGTAAATGAATATACGAACATTATATGTTTTTAAATTATATATCTTAATATATAAAATCCAGTCTGTCTGTCTGTTTGTGCGCTTATAACTCGAGTATTGTTCATCCGATCGCGCTGAAATTTTAAACATGGATACATAAGAGAGCCGGGCTTTCCGTAATATGAAAAGATTCTCAAAATCCTTAGTTTCAAAGTGAGAATCGCTATTTTTGTAATCTTTATATCCTGTTTGTTCCGCCATTAAAACAACCAGTTGCTCAGACAGCCGGCACATACCATTTCGCTAGGGGAGTACAGGATGACAGTCAGCCCAAACCGTCGCTATGCTGTCTCTCTTCTTTCCTCTCTCTATGGGTTTAATAATCTTATTCTTTAGTTACCGTTTCTCATTCAAACTACATAATAGGCAGAATTGTTGGATTAAGACATCAGGGTGTTTTGAGGGAGATTTGGCTACTATTTCTACCAGGTCTTATATCTCTATTATTATGTGAGATGCTGTTATATATTATATATTCCTTACACTTCCCAAAACCGATGGGGTATCAAAAGATCCAGTACTGTTGTGGCTACAAGTTAAACTTAATTTCCATTCATATATTTGCATTTCAAAAATTTAGCAATAATCTTTTCCATCAATCGACTATCGTAAAAATTTTATACGATGACGTCACTTTTTCTATATGTGTGTGTACCTTAAAAGACATCAATCATCGCGACACACACCTTCACTCACTCACTCTATCTCTCTTTCTTACCCCTTTCTCTCTTACATACACATGCGCAAGCACGCACGCAGACACACACATACACACACACGCACACACACACACACACACACACAAACACACACACAAACGTCCATTTCATATAGACGTACATACATCTTTCACTTTCTTTCTCTGTTCTTTTCGCTTTCTCTTCTTTCAATTTCTGCTCTCTTCAAATAAAATTTTTATGGATACAACTGCTTACAAAAATAGGGATTAATGTATAATTTCTTTCTATGTTCATAATTTTTTGTTTACAATATTGGGAAGAATATGCCATCAAAGAAAAGACGTAATCTCTCCAGAAACAAGTATAGAGGAAGGAGGATTGTAGAAAACCGAAGACGAGAGTCTGAAGAGAGTAGCTAGATGAGATTTTCTCAAGATCAGCAAATGCATGTTGCAGCACTTAATGCTGGATCATTAAATCAATGTTTTAATGATTAGACAGAGGTCCAATAGAATAGCTCTCAGAAACAGACTACGTGCAAATTCGTCCTTCAAAACTCATGAAGCTGTTTTCAGATATCATCCATCCCATTCTTATAAAAATAATAATTCTGTCCAAATTGGTGTGCTAAACACAAATTGTCTTTTCTGTAGAGCTTTAAAATTTTCAAATGAAACAAATCGTATGTGCTGCTCAGGCGTTCGAGTAACATTGCCAGCACTACGAGCTCCTTCTCAACCTCTTATGGATCTTCTAGAAGCCATTTCCATCCAGTCAAAGGATTTTCTGAACAATATTAAACAATACAACTCTGCAAATGACATCGCTTGGTGCATCTAAGAAGGTAGATAAACATGAAGTTACGACGAAGTCAAAGTTCAAGGGCAAGTCTATCACCTCATTGGTCCCTGTTACCCGACTTGATAGTAATAATAATAATAATAATAATAATAATAATAATAATAATAATAATAATAATAATAATAATAATAATAAATGCCCGGATACAGTACCGGGCAGAGGCTCTCATGGCTTCTGATCTAAATTGATTGGAAGTGTTATCATGTACATTGTTTTGTCTTGGTATAAAAAGATGGGTTACAGCAAATATTCTGCTTAATACCACAGATTTGCCTGTCAGTTGCTTGACCTTAACCAGTTGAGCATGTCCCTTAGTGGCTGACGATATGTGCATCTCTGACCCTGAGCAGAAGTAGTGGGGGAGTATCATAGCCATGTGTTGAGAGGAATTCTTTGGGGTTTGAATAATTCACCTTTGG
>NC_142938.1:65011084-65013584 GCF_046866305.1 Octopus bimaculoides | reverse complement strand
ATAGGCAGTCGAGATAACTCCCCGGAAGAGAGAACTTGACGGGTCTGTTTGGTTAGTGGTTGCTGGTGAGGGTTTTACGAGGTCGGCGGTCAAATCCTAACTTAACCACTTTTGGTCACCTTTTACAACACGCAGTGAAAAAAAAAAAAGAAAAACAACCCCTAAAACGAACGAATTTATCTGAGAAGGCAACAGATCAAAATTGCAATACATTTAGCCTATGTTGTCTATTGGTGTTATAAACCCTAATGTATTATGCTGCAAGACCAAGAATGTATTCTATTATAGAAATAATGTACAGAGTGGCCACAAAGATGCACAATGGGAGATATCAAGTACGCTTTATTAGCAATGAAGTAGGCATACATACACCAGCGTTTACATTTTTAACGTTGTGAACACCGCGGTGTTGAATGATACTACCAAAGTATCGAAACCGTTTGGGAAGCTGATGACGGGAATACACATGTTATGCTCAATTGTGAATCTCTTATATGTTAGTCTTGTTATTCTGTGTTGTCCTTCATTTTTGTAAAGTGAAAAGTGTAATTGGATTCATAGATTGTATGGATCGCTTACTTTGGAATTAGTTTATTATTTTTTTTATTTCATAGGTATTCTTATTAGGCGTTGATAATGTTTAAATATTCGTGTAGTGGTTACAGCGTCGGGATCACAATCATGAGGTAGTGAGTTCGATTCACGGACCGGGCTGCGTGTTGTGTTATTGAGCAAGACACTTTATTTTGCGTTGCTCCAGTTCATTCATCTATAGAAATGAGTTGTGACGTCACTGGTGCCAAGTTGTATCGTCCTTTGTCTTTCCCTCGGTGTTGAGGGGAGGCTGGTATGTATGGATGACTATAGGTCTTCTATAAATAACTTTTCCCGGGCTTGTGCCTCGGAAGGTAACATTTTTAGGTGCAATCCCATGGTCATTCATGACCGAAGAAGCTCTTTACCCTTGTGGTTCTGAGAGGTTCTGTAGCATATATTAAAAAATTCTCCTCGGAAACAACCCCCCCCCCCTCTCTCTCTCTCTCTCTCTCTCTCTCTCTCTCTCTTGCTTTTTATAATTTAAGATTTCAATACTTAGCTCCGAAATATAAATTAATATATTTGCAAAATTGCCCAATAAAATCAAAAATCAGTGGGGACATAAATTTTTTCATAGATGAATTTTTTATTCTGTGGGTCTTACTACTTGAATGAAATATTAATATCTCAGAAAAATTGTGAAAGCTTCGATAAATGAGTGGATAAGGTATTGGATATCGGTTCGACCCTGCTCTGCATTCCCCGTAGGTTGCACTCTCCATCGTGTTGAATCGTTACTCTAAAAGATTAGGGGAAACATAGCTATCAGTAAATACTGCAAATGGCGGGGCTACAATTCACAACTCTAAGTAATAATAACACTAGGTTCAAGAAGCAATTTGTTCGTTGTTTCCCACTATTGATTTCAATACTTTATGTGGAAAAAATAGCGCTCATACTCTTATAGTTACGGAAACTAGAGGTAGGCCTCGCGGAACTTCGTGATTCGTAAAAGTAATAACTCTATCCTCATTTATTATGCGGGTTTGGTTCCAAAAGCAGAGTGATGATGAATCATTTCACTGCATTTTGTATATAGAACAAAATGTTTCATCCGTTGACACCTAACTCGCGACTCACAACAGCGAAGCTTTCACCGTTATATATTTACTTAATCATCACTATCTTTTCCTGTAGAGAATACTCTTATTTCTTTATTGCCCACAAGGGGCTAAACATAGAGGGAACAAACAAGGACAGACAAACGAATTAAGCCGATTACATCGACCCCAGTGCGTAACTGGTACTTAATTTATCGACCCCGAAAGGATGAAAGGTAAAGTCGACCTCGGCAGAATTTTAACTCAGAACGTAACAGCAGACGAAATACCGCTAAGCATTTCACCTGGCATGCTAACAATTCTGGCAGCTCGCGTCATTTCTCAGGATTAGGCACCTTCTAATTTTTTATGTTGCCTGGTCCTACGTTTAGGTGGTATGTAAATCAGAATGAAAAAATACGCTCGGTTGTAAGGTCATGTAAATACACACAACAGTCAGGTAAGTGCATTCTGAGTAGCTGAGTCTTGTGGGTGGTGGCAGGACTCATTTTTGGCTGATCGAGGGCCTGTATTAACGTAGATGAGTCCGTGATAAACGTATCATGGTTCACAATTGAGCATACTGTGTTATCCCAAATCAGTGATGAATGAATCAGTGATAAGCAAAGCCACATGTGTTATCACTTTAAAATTTTCTTTGATATTTAAGGTGGTAAGGACAGCTTTTTTCAAGTGCATTAATCAGGCTATGTGATCGTTAATTATACAATGAAATCCTTATTTACGTAACAAAGTCGTTAATTAAACAACGAAATCCTTAGAAAGACGTCATTGTTTATAGGATTCCTTTAGATTATTGATCCCCTTGCTGCATGACTAGGGAGATGTGGACAAGATTTTGT
>NC_142938.1:64986084-64991084 GCF_046866305.1 Octopus bimaculoides | reverse complement strand
AAGACCATTCGACATTGCACGTTCGGTCCGTCAGGGATGCCCCCTCTCGTCGCTCCTGTACGTATTGACTCTCGAGCCACTACTGCGGAAGCTGGCGACGCTGAGGGGCATCCCGCGAGAGTTGGGAAGCGGGACGAGCGTGTCGGCATACGCGGACGACGTCACCGTCATAGTGTCTAGCCAAAAGCACATCGAGCTTGTCGGCGAGACACTGAAAAACTACGAAACGGTAACGGGAGCAAAAACCAACCGGGATAAGTCAGTGGGCTTGCGGCTCGGCACCTGGAGAAGCAAGCTCATGCCGTCAAGCAGTGCCTCTGTCGTGGGACGTTGGACTGACGGTCCGGTTGAGTTGCTCGGGGTCTGGTTCGGTCCAGACCTCCAAACGGAGAAGAACTGGGACGAGATAACGAGAAGGGTGGCCACTCTAGCCCGGCAATGGGCCGAAAGGAAGCTTTCCCTGAAAGGTCGGGCGGAGGTGGCGAACACGTACATCGCGTCCGTCATCTACTACCGCCTGACCGTCGTTCCTTGTCCCGACCCTACCATCACCAAACTGGAGCGCATCCTCTTCCGCTTCTTGTGGAAAGGAAGCGTTCCGATGGTTAGGCGATCCGTTTGCTGCCAACACCCGTTAAAAGGAGGACTGGGCATGCCGTGGTTGATGATGCGCAGACACGCGCTGAGACTGCGACATCTCCGGCTCTACGTAGACAACGGTGAACAGGTGTGGTCGCCGTTTGTGCGGCGCGCATTCCCGCAGCTCGTCTCCATGACCGAACTGCAGTCGTGGATCAAGAAGAGGCCGAGGAAGGGTGAATGGCACCGCGAGTGTCGCGCTGCTCTTCGGCAACTCCAACAACCCGGGTCAACCTTGAGCGACTGCATCACAACTAACGCATTCTATAGTGGATTAGTGGAGGGAAGGTACAACGACGATCTCGGGGCGAACCTGGGCGTCGACGAGGAATACCTGACCCGCCTGTTTAAGACGACCTTCGGACCGGGTCCTATGGACAACTTCCAGAGATCCCTGGCCTGGCAGTGTTATCGAGAAGCACTAGCCGTTCGGGATAAGCTCTACAGGCATGGCTCGAGAAACACGGGGCCGACCTGTCCGAGATGCCGGCAGAGCGACGAAACCGTTCTGCACGCACTCGTACAGTGTTCCACCATTTCCGAGCTGTGGGCTTACGTGTGGGACGAGTCGGTCTATCAGCCGAGTCTATCGTGAATATTGTCGCGCCTCCTTCCTTTAAACGGGAAGGAAGAGCTATTTTCATCGTACTTGTGGCTATGACGAAAGAATGTGTATGGTGGACGCGTCTGAAAGGTCTAGAGACAAAGACTTTCCTCTCTGGGCAATCTCTCATCAACTTCTTCAAGTATCACCTGAAGAGGAAGGTGAGAGTAGAAAAGGAAGTCTTGTCTAGTGAATGCTTCGAAAAAAGATGGGTGAATGTAGCAATGATGGCACGTGTGAACGACGGAGCCATCTTGAGCATAACCCTATGAACTAAAAAAAAAAAAAAAAATCCAAGAAAAAAAAAGAAAACAAAATGGCAAGAGAGTCACTTACTGTTATAGTTTCTTCAATGAGAATATTGACCAAGGTTACCGTAGTCTTTTCCGTAGGCTTTTCTTTCCACGGCCAAACCTAAACTGTCCTCCCCTCCTTTTACACGAGAACATTACTGTGTGATACACGATCCCTATTGATCACCCTTATTTTTTTTTTTTTTTTTTTTGATCCCTTTTGATTGAACTACCCCCTTTTCCTTCCTACGATCCCTTTTGATCGACCCCCCCTTTTTTTCCTTCCCCCTCCCAAAAAGAAAAGCTCTACATTGTATTTGTCCCATCTTCGTTGAGCCCTGTGTGGCTAATAAAAGAAATGTATCTTTTTGTATATCTATCTATCTATCTACCCCCTCCTTACCTACCTACCTACCTACCTACCTACCTACCTATGTATCCATATTTCTACGTACGTACCTACCTACCTATCTACCCACCTACCTACATATCTACTCACCTACCTATCTCCCTATCCACCTACCTACCTACCTGCCTACCTACCTACCTACCTACCTACCTACCTACCTACCTACCTACTTACCTACCTACCTGCCTACCCACCCACCTATCTACATACCTACCTATCTACCTACCTGCCTATCTATCTACCTACCTATATCCCTACCCACCTACCTATCTACCTACCTACCTACCTACCTACCTACCTACCAGATCGTATCTTTTTTGCTGCTGTCGCAGTTTTCTATATTTTTAATTTGGTTTCAATTAATTTCAAATTTGTACTGATATAGATTTTTAATGCTAATTATGGAGATTAAATTCATTTTTGCCATAAATTAATAAGTAAAATGTTAATAGATTTTAAAGTTTGCAGATTTTAGGCCATTTTAACCAATTGAAAGCCAGAGACACGTTAGGGCCTGTTTCCATAGTAACAAGCCAAGCTGTAGTCTACTTAAAACTACTAAATTCACATATATTTTATTTACCTGTCTACTTTCTTTGACAAAACATTGGAAAAGAAAAGCAAAATATTTAGGAACGTTTATACTCTCTCTCTCTTTTTACTCTTTTACTTGTTTCAGTCATTTGACTGCGTTCATGCTGGAGCACCACCTTTAGTCGAGCAAATCGACCCCAGGACTCATTCTTTGGAAGCCTAGTACTTATTCTATCGGTCTCTTTTGCCGAACCGCTAAGTTACGGAGACGTTAACACACCAGCATCGGTTGTCAAGAGATGTTGATGGAGGGACAAACACAGACATACAAACATATACACACACATACATACATATATATATATATATATATATATATATATATATATATACATACACATATATACGATAGGCTTCTTTCAGTTTCCGTCTACCAAATCCACTCACAAGGCTTTGGTCAGCCCGAGGCTTTGGTAGAAGACACTTGCCCAAGATGCCACGCAGTAGGAATGAACCCGGAACCATGTGGTCGGTAAGCTAGCTACTTACCACACTCCTGCGCCTATACTGCCTAATTTCTGTCATTTTCACCTGTGTTTTTTTTTTAATGATATTTTCGGTTGCTGTCCTCTCACTACCTCATTTTCAAAATTTTGAACCGTATTTTCCTGAACCTTTTCAAATTTTATAGAAGTATGACCGCAACCAACTCGTTTAACCATTCGACTATGATGGAGAAATTAAAAACCGAGGAGGATGCGGTTTCTTACTTGCAAGAGATGGGTGTTATCCCTAAAAGGTAAAAAAAAAAAGTTATGTTCAAATTATGATGAAGAAGGAGGAGGAGGTGAGAAAGAAGAAGGAGGTGGAGGAGGAGAAAGAAGAAGGAGGTGGAGGAGGAGGAGGAGGAGAAGAAGAAGAATGTGTACCAGAAAAGATGTGTGACTCACAACGCCCGGTCTGGGAATCGAAACCGTAACCCTACGACTGCGAGTCCGCTGCCCTAACCACTGGGCCATTGCGCCTCCACACAGTTGTAGATAAATCAAGTCCTTCGTCAAGAATTCCTTGTGATTACTATTCCTTACCGTACAGATCATGTTGGCCCTTCCTTCGGTGGTTCCTGTAGCCCTTCTCTCAATCTTTCATCATTTCTGGAGTAAAGAATAAAGAATAAAGTGACACTCTCCGTCTCTTATGGGTCTTTTCTCTGAACAACGCAGTGCAGTCGATTGATTTCGAGAGACGAATCTCTCACCATACTCAAACTGGTTCTCCGTCGGTTACGACGACGAGTGTTCCAGTTGATTCTATCAACGGACCAGCCTGCTTGTGAAATTAACGTGCAAGTGACTGAGTACTCCACAGACACTCCATATCCTTAACGTAGTTCTCAGAGAGATTCAGCGTGACACAAAATGTGACAAAGCTGACTCTTTGAATTATAGATACTACTAATTTTTTTGCCAGTTGAGTAGACTGGATCAAGGTGAAATAAAGTGACTTGCTGAAGGATACAACGTGCCGCCGGGAAACGAACTCATGACCTTACGACCGTGACCCGGATACCCTAACCACTAAGCCGCGTGCCTTCTCAATACTCGACTGGAACTTTATCAATCCTCGAACAAGAAAATTCAAAATTAACCTCAGCAGAATACAAAGACACGGCAAATGGACCCATAGCTAATACGACATTGCATTACGTCCCTTACCCTACAAACTCCCCTAACTCACTACTCTGTCCCTTAAGTTTCATAGATATAATCAAATCAGATAAGAGGTAGCCGCGCTGAACTGATATGAACTATCGAGTGTCCCCTTGCTGTCTTTTATGGTGCCTATAATTCACCTTTGATCCTCTTGACCCGATAACTTCACTTAACATTACATAAATGAATTCGTGACCGCGATTCTATCTTAACGCATATCGTCACCGTTTATGACCTGATCACTTTATCACCTCCAGCCAATAGAATTCCAGGGGTTTCTACGTAGTCGTTCAATCTCATAGAAATAGCAGCCAAAACTCCCAACGGTCATCGAAAACTTCCTAGACAATCTTTATACTTCAGACTTGTATGCATGTATCTATGTGTGTGTATATATATATATATATATATATATATATATATATATATATATATATATATATATATATATATATATATATATATATATATATATATATATACAAATTAAGAGGAATGGCCACTAAAGTGGATTCTTCATATGCTTAAGATTACCCACGTACCATTGTTTCGCTTGTTAATAATTTACGAATGCAAACATCTGCAATCTCCACAGCGTAGTCTGTCGCTTACAAAACACAATTTCCAGAACTAGACACAGAGCGCTTACCCGAACGAGAACATATATAAAGTTCTGCAAATTATATTTTGGGGTATTTTTCAAATGTTTTCATTTTGATGCGCTGAGGTCGGAAATAACTCAGAAGTTAATAAATTTCTGCAACCACCTACAGGCAAATAACGACCTGCTGTACGAATCGAAGCAATCG
>NC_142938.1:64976084-64978584 GCF_046866305.1 Octopus bimaculoides | reverse complement strand
ATATATATATATATATATATGTCATATATATATATGTCATATATATATATGCATGTATATATTTGTGTGTCTGTGTTTGTCTCTCCCCACCATCGCTTGCCGATGTTGGTGTGATTACGTCCCCGTAACCTGGTGGCTCGGCAAAAGTGACCGATGGAATAAATACTAAGCCTACAAAGAATAAGTCCTGGGGTCAATTTGTTAGACTAAAAGCGGTGCTCCAGCATGGTCGCAGTTAAATGATTGAAACAGGTGAAAGAGTGACAGAATAAAAGAATAAAATACGTAATAATATATGATTATAAAATTATAATAGTATGTTTTGAAACATTGAATGGATTGGAAGATCCAACCGAGTGATATTGGAATCAAAGGGCTCCTTAGGTGTAAAACCCTTGAAAATCACTAGGTTATGGTACTGGTTGTCCGACAGACCATTCCTAACCTTAAAAAGCATTGGGCACAAGCAGCGGTAATATTTAACATCTCATTGGCGGTGAGCTGGCAGAAACGTTAGCACGCCGGGCGAAATGCTAAGTGGTATTTTGTCTGTCTTTATGTTCTGAGTTCAAATTCTGCCAAGTTCAACTTTGCCTTTCATCCTTTGGGGGTCGATAAATTAAGTATCAGTTACGCACTGAGGTCGATGTAATCGACTTAATCTATTTGTCTGTCCTTGTTTGTCCCCTCTGTGTACAGCCCCTTGTGGGGAGTAAAGAAATAAGAAACGTTAGCACGCCGGGCGAAATGCTTAGCGGTATTTCGTCTGTCTTTACGTTCTGAGTTCAACTTCCGCCGAGGTCGAGTTTGCCTTTCATCCTTTCGGGGTAGATAAATTAAGTACCAGTTGCGTACTGGGGTCGATCTAATCGAATAGTCCTCTCCCCCAAAGTTTCGGGCCTTGTGCCTAGAATAGAAAAGGACATTTAACATCTTAGTTATATATTGTATAATATAGCTGGCCGGATCCAAAACAAACAAAACAAAACACTCAACAAAAAATCCGGTATGGAATGAAAACATGCATCCCTGTGGGAGATAAGCTCTCTGAACACCTGCTGTAAGAGGAACCCATCGTTGCCACATCTGTTCAAAAGCGTTTAAGGCCCAAAGTAGCACCGAGAAACCACATCCGTATTGCTTGAAGAGAAGAAACGCGCACTGGCATTGGTCAAAATCAAGTGGCACCCCTCATGTATGTATGTATGTATGTATGTATGTATGTATTGATGGATGTGTGTCTATGAGTGTATGTATGTATTGATGGATGTGTGTATGTATGTATGTATGTATGTGTATGTTTGTATGGATGTTTGTATGTATGTATGTATGGATGTATGTATGTGTGCATGTATGCGCGTATGTATGTATGCTTGTATGTATGGACGTATGTATGTAAGTATGGATACATGTATGTATATGTATATATGCGTGTGTATGTATGGATGTATGTATATATGTATGTATGTTAATATGTATGTATGTTTATATCCATGTTTGTATGCGTTCACTATTTTTGTTTCGTTCTCGTCTAACGATCCTCCATGTTTGTTTTCGTTCGGTTTCCTTGTATGTCTCCACTGTCCTGTTTTTGTTCCCAACTTTGACCCTCCGGAATTTATGGGACCAACTGTCTTCGAAGACTCATATTGTCGTTGAATACTCGAAATAAGGAGTAAATAATAGATAGACAGCCAACAACTCATGAAGGGTCGTGTTACTTGTCCTGCTTTCCATTTTTTTCTCTCGTTTGCGTATTTAACTCGTTTGGTTTCCTACTTCATGTTGTCTACGCAGTTGGGGACGTCTTGTACCCATATATATATATATATATATATATATATATATATATATGTGCCCGGACTGAATGAATTTGGCAGACGAAAACTGTGTTACAATCCTATACGTGTCCTTTCATATGTTTCAGCCATGTGGTTGCGGTCATGCTAGATAGAGTACCACATTTCTGTCTGCACTATGTGTGTGTGTGTGTGTATACATAAGTATACACACACTTATTCGTTTCTTTTGTATTTGTGTTAGACTGCTTCGACCACTACTGCTTAATAACGGGTATTGGTTTGTTTACGCTGCCTACATTTAGCGGTTCAGCAAAAGGGACCATATATATATATATATAAATATATATACATATATACAAAAACATAAATCAGCGTAGCTCGCACCACGTTGAAACGCCACCGTCACTACTACTGCTGCTACTACTAAGACCACCACCACTGTCAACAACAACAACAACAACAACATTAATGCTATCAATATGAAACCGTCGAAGAACTCTCTATGATCAGTTTGCAAGAAAAAGCAGCCAAATTTCCATCAAATTACATCGGAACGTCTTGAAAATAAACTCAAAAACGAAAATAACAAAAACAAAACAAAACGAAAATCAATCAAGTGATATAATTGATATAATTGAAATAACGTGTTCATAGGGTGCTCTAAATCTGCAGGATGGTCGAGGATGGAACGCTTTTTG